>NW_026876838.1:0-204203 GCF_032173495.1 Musca vetustissima | reverse complement strand
CCGGTTCAACGACCTCAGCATCCAGGTTTTTTTATCAATTCCGCTGCCTTCCAGATCGCGAAGATTTCAGCTTGGAAAACACTACAATTACTATCCAGCCTAACCTTTCACAGTAGACGCCTGCCCCAGTACCTTCTTCCATCTTGGATCCTTCTGTATAGAAGGCCAGACCGTCCAGAGGAGGGTTACTTTTCCAGTCGTCTCTACTAGGGATAACGACATCTACATCGTCAAATCTAAGGATTGGTGATATATAGTCGCTTAGTTTAGCACGTTGGTCCAATGCTATACCTGGTTCATTTAGAACACTACTATGTAGCCTTAGGGCGCTACGCGCAGTCTGACACTTAATGCTTAGGCCCAAAGGCTTGAAGTACATGCGTTGCGTTCAGAGCTGCTTGTGGCGTACTCCTTCTGGCTCCTGTAACTAAAATTGCGGCGGTTATTTGTACCTTGTCTAATTTACTAGATGTCGACTTGAGGCTCAGACAGTTCCACCAAACAAGAGAGCCATAGGACAAGATGGGCTTCACCACAGTGTTATACAACCAGTGTATAGTCGATGGTTTAAGCCCCCAGCTTTTCCCAATAGAGTTCTTGCATGCATAGAGTGCAATCATTCCTCTCTTCGCCCGCTCCTCAACGTTCCTTTTCCATCGTAGTTGACAGTCCAGGATTGTGCCGAGGTACTTTGCTTCGGGAGATAGGTGAAGTTGCACCCCATCCAATGTTGGTGGAACAAAGACACCGAGCTTACGCTTCCTAGTAAACATTACCAGTTCCGTCTTTGTTGGATTTACACCAAGACCATTTGCCTTGGCCCAGCGTGACAGCGTCAGTAAGGCCCTTTGCATAAGCTCAGAGATTGTAGACGGAAATTTTCCGGAAATCAATATCACAACGTCGTCCGCGTAAGCTACAACTTTGATACATTCCCCGTCCAATTCCCTCAAAATGATATTAATTACCAGTAGCCATAGTAACGGTGAAAGCACCCCTCCTTGAGGCGTACCTCTAGTTACTGTTTTCCTGATTCTTGTATCCCCCACACTTGAATTTATAATTCTGCTGTTAAGCATTTTATTTATCCAATATGTCAGAGTATCGGGAATGCCGACTTCCCTGAGTGAGTGGTTTATGGATTCAAGTTTAACGTTGTTGAAGGCTCCCTCTATATCTAAGAAGGCGGCCAGCGTAAAATTTGAGTTTTCCATGTTCCTCTCAATATATCCCACCACTTCGTGCAGTGCAGATTCCACAGACTTGCCCTTTATGTATGCGTGTTGTGAGTTGCTGAGAGAAGTGGTGTCTATACGACTCCTTTTCTCCAGGTCGATCAGTCTTTCGAGGGTCTTGAGGAGAAAGGATGATAGGCTAATGGGTCTATAGTCTTTTGGTGCAGAGTGGCTTGGTTTCCCTGCTTTGGGAATATAAGTGACCTTTACCTCGTTCCATAGATCCGGAACACACGAGAGAGTCAGACACGCAGTATAGATCTTCTCAAGGATCAGATAAATACTTGGCGAGGCATATTGAAGCATCGCCGGAAGAATACCATCCGGTCCTGGCGATTTATACGGCTTAAATGTGTTGACCGCCCATCGTATCTTATTTCTGTTAACCACCCTGCTAATTAGATCCAGATCCGGGGTGGCAAAAGGCCGAGTGTCATCACGATCACCGTCGATGGTACCCATGTCTTTGCAACCCGGGAAATGAGTCTCAGCTAGAAGATTTAGAGTCTCAGAACCTGAGTCCGTCCACGCTCCATCTTGCTCGAGTACTCGAAGAGAATCTTTAAATGATCCGAGAAGGAATATTCAACAGATACCCTCCAATTCCTGATGACGGAGTCGTCAAGATTTGAGAGGGTTAAGTCGATGACCTCCTCTCTACCCCTAACTTTAAAAGTCGGGTCACTACCCCTATTACATATACGTAAATCATAGGATAAAATGAAATCAAAAACGGACTCACCTCGTATGTTTGTGTCCTTGCTACCCCATTGAAAATGGTGAGCATTTGCGTCGCATCCCAAGATAACATTGCAGGTGCTCGTCATTTCATCGAGCATCTTCCGTACACATGTGCCTGGTGTATCCCTCTCCTCAAAGAGCATATAGACTGAGGAGAGCAGGGTGGCCTTCCCCGTCTTGTGCTCCAGCCTCACAGTGCACATGTCACCATTGCTGTAATTAGACAGAAAGATTAAATTTAAGCTCTTCTTACCTACTATGCATGTTCTAACCTTGTCCCCCGTGGACGTGGCGAAGATATCAAAGTTGGCATTCCTTAGTCCAGAAACCATATTTTTATAAATATATGGCTCCTGAACTAAGGCAATGTACACTTCCGAGTTCGTGAGGGACAGGAGTAGTTCGGCGGCTGCGGCCTTGCAATGATGCAGATTGATCTGCATTATGCGCAGCCTACGCCGCTTCCCCATTCCTACTGAGTTTCGGTGGATGTGTTCAGTCGGAACCGAACCCATCCTGAACCGAAGTTCAGTTTCCCCTCACGCTCCCTGAGATACTTCTCCCCTGGTGGGTCAACCGCCACTCTCGCCACCATACCACCATCCTCGTTACAGGGAGTTAGATTGACCACAATCCAACTCGATGTAGTGAGGCTGGGGTTTTGTAGCGCCAGCATCTTCAGCAGGAGCTCCTTATCCACAGAAGGTGGGGGAACCCAGGCCGAAAGGACCCGTCTTGTCGGGATTTCTGCTAGGGAGACCGCTGCAAGGTTAGCTCCTTCCCAGAGCGCGCCAAAGCCACTAACGGTTTCCACAAGGAAATCCTTGGATTTCTTGTTTAAACAGTTAATGACTTTGGCACCCTTCTGCATGAAGGCACTGCCAAACTGTCGGTCCCCTTGGTCCGTCCCGCAGACGATAGCCGACCGAAGGGCTCCTTCAAATAGCAACCAATGACTCTCACTGATTCTACCCTGAGGATCAGCTTTGTCTATGATTGCCACAAGAAGATCTTCATCGGTGGCTACCTTAGTTGGTCTTTCATACGGCTTACGTCGTTGACTACGAGTCTTGGAGGTCGCCTTTCCAGAGGAGGTTGGAGCCTTCTCCGTACTCGGTCGTTTCTCCGCAGTTTGTAGTCCAACACAAGCCGCATAAGAGGTAGAAGGATCTACCAGACGAGAAGTCATCGTCTTCTTGGGTGAGGGTTGAGGACCCTCCGAAGAGCGGATACGCTTCACAGATTTATTCTGTGGGGCGACATCTGCTTTCCCAGGAGACGATGGTTCCTTTGCTGATTTACCCTTCTTCCTGTTTCGACCACTTTGGATCCACCCAGCGCCTTTGCCTCCCCCTTGTCGTTAGGCGCAGAATCGGGCTTTGAGGCAGAACCCTCTGCAGGTTGATCACCCTTATGGGTGACATTCTGTTTGGGGATACTCTCAGTAACCTTTTCCTGTGCTTTCTTACTCGGGTTCGGATCAGCACTGGGCTTCGGGTCAGAAATCGGCTTAGCACCTTTGTCAGAGACAGTGGGCTTCGCCGATTCCACTACTTTTGTGCGAGCAGTGAGATTCGGGAGGGAGATCTTGTCCATCTCGAGTTCACGATGGAGGGCGCGAGGGTAAATTCTCTCGAATTTCCTCACATATCTCATCTTACCCTTGATGAGGTGAACCTCCCTCTCCGAGATCAAATTCGCGTCTCGCCCCACGAATTTGCGAAGATACGAAACAACACGTTTGTAATGCTTCGCATCCGTCACTTCTCGGGCCTTCCCAACCTTCGAGCCACTGTCCGTTTCCGGGGGATCAACAGATTCCCCATCGTCGGACATCACCTCTGTTGCAGATTGCCTCTGAAGTTTGTCGGCAGGTGCCGACACAGGACCTGTTGAAGACAGACTGGAGGTCGGTTGGACAATATGGTCCACATTTCCTTCGTTGCTGCTATGGCTCTCCCCCTGTGTAGACTTGGCTGGGATCACCGTGGTGTCCAGCTCATCATCAGTTAGGGTAAGATTTAATAGCAGTTCCTCCGGAAGCGTGTCCCCACATTGCTCTTCCGGTACCAGTTTGTCTAAGTTTGTTGTTCCTCTAGACTATCGCGGATAGCGCGTCGAGTCCCGTGTAGGTCGTCCCCTCCCAGAACTGCAGTCCTGTCAGCCAAGGACTGATTTTCATCAGTCTTGACATTATCGTTAGCCAAATGAATTGCCGGTTCGTCAACGTTTTGTTTTGGAGTTGATGCACTTGTAGCAGGTACGGCTGTAGGTGCCAAGGCATCCACACCTAGAACAGCCGGATCACAATCGCTTGATCTCGACGACACGTGGCTTGTGACCTCACCAACGATTGCCGCCGGTACTGGGTTATTAACTCCCTGCACCGTAACTTTATTCTTTTTACTTCTTTTTCCCATCTTAGTTGATTTATTTAAGGGCACTACCCCGATCCATTTTGGTCCACGGGGGATCCGAAGATCCCCAGGGTTTCCACAAGGCACAGAGAGAAGTTGATCTAGGAGACCTAGGTCAGTTTCTCTCTGCACATCATGGAGACCCCCTTCCCATCCGCCACCCGGGAAGACGCGCCTAGTAGGAGATTGGCAACTAAATTTGGTACAATTTGAATTTTGGGTGAACCGATGGAGTTGGAATCCTCAAATTTTGAGATGGGATCATTGTTGGGGTGTAGGATGGGGCTATGTGGGAAGTTTTGGAAATTCGTACTATGTGTACTAAATTTGTTAAAAATTTAAATTTTGGTTGAACCGATAGAGGTGGAATCTTGAAATTTGAAGTTAAGATCACTGTTATGATGTAGGATTAGAAATGCATACTAATGTGTACTAAATATGGAACAATTTAAATTTTGGATAAAACGATAGAGCTAGAATCCTGAAAACGGAAATACAATATCCATCGGTTGTATGATATAGGTAGTTTTTAAAATTCGTACTAATGTGTACTAAATTTGGTACAATTTGGATTTGGTCGAAAGGATAGGATCGACTTTAAAATCTAATTTTTCGAATGCAATTTCGCTGTGTTTGGGATTTAAAAAGATTTAAAAGTCCCGTTGCAACAACCTATTGTACGCCACTTACAGAAGGATCGATATGGATTTGACGTAGAAATGAACAGTGTCTTCTTGACAACTTGGAATGGTTTACATTTCGTCGGCATATTCAGTTCTAAAAAGGGGGACAATTCTGGATACGACATATTCGAAAAATATGTAAAAATTGTTTAAAGTAAATAAAATAAATTTGGTTGCAATTCAGGCGCTCCAAAAATGTCACAGTCAAAAGATTCCATTTGGCTTTTCCATTAAAAATCACATAAGTGTTTGTTAATTAATGAATAATTAATTATCTTTTATATGTGAACATGAATATCTTTACTTAAAATTAATGCAATAAAATAAACAATATTTATGTGAATTCAATATAAAAAAATAATGTTTGTTTAACAAAAGCAATATGCAACATCAGAGTGAAAATTATCCTAGATAAAAGTTTTTTCAACTAACGGATTGTTTTTTTTTTTTTTTTTTGATGGTTAATACTTAGTGTCTATATTTATCTGTTGCAGCTTTCAACCTTGCCGGCATAGATATTACCAAGTTTTTCCCCATTCTACTTGAAAATCATTTTTTCAGAATTGATATGCTTTAGATCAGCATTGCCCAAAATAGGTCCCATGGGCTGTCGGTGTTTGTCAAATTGCCCACACACATACAATTTTAAAAGGGAAACATTTGAAAATAAATAAAATATTTTGAAAATTTTCATTTATTCCTTTTTGTTTTCATACGGACATGTTCTGGCATTCACTTCAACGGCAGAAGTGTATCGAACACACGCCGAAGTGTTCTGTAACACACTTTACACCAATTTGAGGTGTATTCTTTACACTTACATTTTCATAGTGACAGTTGGGTGTATTCATGTTTTTCTATATAAAATAAAATCTTTTTTGAAATAAAAAAGCGACATGATGATAGAATATGTTATTATTGCGTATAATTTGTTTAAAATCACAAAATATACATGAAACGCCATTAAAAACAAATTTTGAATAGATACTAAGGTTTGTCTTGAATTTTCTTCAACTGAATTTTTTGCTTGACAGAAACAGCTGATTTGAAGTAAGGCCGACGAAGATAGGGTTACCAAATGTTCCCCTTAAATCAATCAACAAATTAATGAAATTACAGAGTTTTTCATACATATATTTTATGTTGCGAATAATAAAATATTAAAAAATAATTATAAAATTATCGTTAGAATTTACAAAATTATTCTGAACAACATTTTCCTGTGAATTTTTTCGCATTCTCGCTTTTGCCTTATTCTGAACGAAGTTCGAAAGCGAAAAAATCTGCTTTGGGGAAAAATTAGGTATTCTGGATTGCAGGGAGTAGGAGAATGAAATGAAATTTTGTGCGAAATATTTCGCTAATAAATTCAAAGCGAACTGACTACAAAAACATACGTATTAAATATTTTTATGAAAAATATTTACACAATACCTATTCTATGACGATTTAAAATATTATAAATGATAGTAAGCAAATTTTTAACTGGAAAACAACAAATAAAATGCAATTGGAACTCCTATTGATAACGATGCATGCTGAACCAAATATTGCCAAGGAATGTATAAAGGTAATAAAGAATATTTAAGTCGAGTTTGATACATTTTGGATGCAAAATACAGACATCATGGGTGAGGATCTCTTGGTCTCTCAAGAAAAAAATTGTAAAATCTATGGAAAAACCAAATTTGCTGATAAGCCGCATAATAGTGAAAAACTTAAATAAAAACAAGTGAAAAAGCGTTAAGTTCGGCCGGGCCGAATTTTGGATACCCTCCACCATAGATATACTAAAAGGTAGTTGAAATGAAAATGTAGGGAAAATACCAAAACCATAATGTGAACCATGTTCCAGAAAATGTTGATTTCATCCAACCTGTGCCTATCTTATTATTCTTCCAAACTTAGTTCAGGTTCGAAAATGTGGACTATCGGTCCACTCCCTCTGATACCTCCCACACAGGTGCTAGGCCTAAATGCGGATTATAGTTCATGTATAGTTCATTATCGAACCTTACGTTCTAACTTTATCTCGAAATCCTCCGCAGGTTAAATGATTACTCTTAGAACCACACCCAAAACGCGGAACAAATTAATATAAAACTATTTTAATATAAAAAAGGGATTATATAGGGACTACCCCAAAAAGGGGTCGAATATAAATAATTTTTGGTAGGGAGATTTGTTACCATATACGACTACAAAATACCAAATTGCAGCGAACTCGATTGAAAAACGCGCTCAAGAACCCCAAAATACCGAATATTGGGGGTACCCTTATATGGGGGCTACCCGAAAAAATGGACCTATATTCATAATTTTTTCTGGAGAAATTTGGTACCTATTAAGAACTCAAAATACTAAATTACAGCCTATTCGGTGGAAAAATAAGATCAAAACCCCTAAAATACTGAAAATTAGAAGGTGCCGTTATATGGTGGCTACCAGAAAAAGTGGACCTATACTCATAATTTTTTGTGGAGACATTTAGTACCCAATAAGAACCCAACGTACCAAATTTCAGAGAATTCGGTTGAAAAACTCGGTCAAGAACCCCAAAATACCGAAAATTGGGGGGTACCCTTATATGGGAGCTATGCCTAAACGTGGACCGATATATCCCATCTTCGAACTTGACCTGCCTGCAGACAAAAGATAACTCTATGCAAAATTTCAGCACCCTATCTCAATTCCTTCAGAAGATAGCGTTATTACAACAGACGGACGGATGGACGGACCGACGGACGGACATGTTTAGATCGTCTTAGAAGTTTACCCTCATCAAGAATATATATATATATATATAATTTATTGGGTCGGAAATGAATATTTCGATGAGTTACAAACGGAATGACAAAATTAATATACCCTCCATACTATGGTGGAGGGTATAGAAAGGGTGTTATATGGGGACTACCTTAAAAAGAGGGCGAATATAAATAATTTTTGGTAAGGAGATTTGTTACCATATACGACTACAAAATACCAAATTGCAGCGAATTCGGTTGAAAAACGCGCTCAAGAACCCCAAAATACCGAATATTGGGGGTACCCTTATATGAGGGCTACCCGAAAAAATGGACCTATATTCATAATTTTTTGTGGAGAAATTGGGTACCTATTAAGAACTCAAAATACTAAATTACAGCCTATTCGGTGGAAAAATACGATCAAAACACCCAAAATACTGAGAATTAGAAGGTGCCGTTATATGGGGGCTACCAGAAAAAGTGGACCTATGCTCATAATTTCAGTTGAAAAACTCGGTCTACCAGAAAAAGTGGACCTATGCTCATAATTTCAGTTGAAAAACTCCAAAATACCGAAAAATACTAAATTACAGCCTATTCGGTGGAAAAATACTATCAAAACCCCCAAAATACCGAGAATTAGAAGGTGCCGTTATATGGGGGCTACCAGAAAAAGTGGACCTATGCTCATAATTTCAGTTGAAAAACTCGGTCAAGAACCCCAAAATACCGAAAATTGGGGGGTACCCTTATATGGGAGCTATGCCTAAACGTGGACCGATATATCCCATCTTCGAACTTGACCTGCCTGCAGACAAAAGACAACCGTATGCAAAATTTCAGAAGATAGCGTGATTACAACAGACGGACGGACATGGCTAGATCGTCTTAGAATTTTACCCGGATCAAGAATATATGTACTTTATAGGGTCGAAAATAAATATTTCGATGAGTTACAAACGGAATGACAAAATTAATATACCCTCCATACTATGGTGGAGGGTATAATTATGAAAGAACAAAAATAAACTTCCAAAAAATATATTTTTTGTTCTTTCAAAATTATCATGTGCATGATTTGAAGGAAGAAATAAAGGAGTAGGATCAAATCATAACTGGCCACTTTAAGAATTTGGGGAAATAAAATATAGAAATTAAATCAAGAGGCACACAATTATGTAGTGAAATAATAAAACCATTATTCGTTATGGTTTTGCCATCATAAAAAATGTTATTTTATTTGTATTCTATTGCAGTTTTTGCATCAAAACAATGAACAGCTGTTTCACATGCCATATTGTAGGTTGCCATATTTTCAAACTTTAATTTATTTTCTTTTAATTACAAAGCATTTATACAGCGGATTATTGATATTTCACATTTGTATTGTTATAAAGTTTAAATAACAATAAAAAGTAAACATATTGAAAAATATTACACAATTAAATTACAATGGGGCAACACACATTGCAACTTAAATTACTATATGGCAACACACATTACAACTTCAATTACAATATGGCAACACGAATCTTTTTTTCAACGACCCAAGGTATATTTAATAAGGTAGCCGCATCGGCCCAGCTGTTGGACAAATAAATGTTAAAAATGTTGTTGTAATGTTGAACCAAAAAATTAAAAAATAAAATTATGAATGAAAATCTCCGAATTTCGAAGAGCTTTTTTGGCAACTTTTATTAACATTTTCTACAAGAATTTGTGTAAAAAAATCTTGCCAATCTGTTTGTTTTGGCAAAATATTTTTGACATATCAAAATACAACAACCGATGTTTGTTGTAGAAATTCGCCGATGCGGCTACCTTGTATATCTACCTTGCAACGACCATTTTCGAAAACTCGAATCCGCATCTCTCATTTTTTGCGTCTCATTCAGAATAAGGCGAGAATGTGAAAGCGAAATTTTTTTACATGCGAGATATCTCCCAGCGAATATCCAGAATAAGGCTGCATATTTGCATTGAATATAAAATTTGTTCCTTCTTTGAAATTTGAAAATAATTTTTTTACAAATTTTCTCACAGTATATGACATGGAAACAGAACTATTGAAAATTTTGTATTTGAAACAAATGCAATCACAAAATTTGAATGCATTCAACGTATATTAATAAGGTAACCGTATCAAGGCAGCTGATGGTAACATTATATGTCAAATATAATTTTGGATTCGCCGTAGGAAAATACAAAATGCAAAACAAAAATTTAATAAAATTATTTTGAAATCAATTTTATGAAATATTTAACAACTTGTGAGCAATGCTTTATATTCGGCCGGTCCACTGGTCTTTAATTTTCTATGGAGCTTAACCCTGATTGTGCAAAAATCCCGCGACAATTATCTGATATTTGATTAACAACCACAGCAAAATTCGAGTATTTGGAATAAGCAAACATTTTAAATGATATATATATATATATATAAGACCAAATACATCCACATATTAGATATTAATTTAGATGAAAAATATCTTCTTTCATATGTTGCCAAGATATTCGAACTATATCTTTCCCGATTAAAAATATACGTCATAAAATTAAGTTTTGGAAGAATTTCAAAAAATGAATTAAAAGTAAAATAATATTTTTTTAAAACTTCAAAATTCTGTGTTCTAATTGGTAGAAAATAATTTGCTTCAAAATTGATATGTCAAAGCGAATTAATTTAAATTCGCTTTGTTTGCCGTTTTGACATATCATGTTCCCAATTCACCGATGCGGCTACCTTATACATCTACCTTGAATGTATTAGTGTGGGCAATCCTGCTTTAAGGGCCCCATACACTATCAATCATGCCGTCATGCCGATGAACCCCTTTTTGTATATGTGAGATTGACTAGTGTATGGCAAACTCTTCAATCACTATTTCAAAAAATCGATTTTTGTCCCAAAAATTTCATTTTAAGTCGTAAATTCAATTGTTGTTTTTATTCGGTCACAATTTTATTATTTTTGTACACAAAATTATTTACTGACAACTTTCAAAATGAATATTATTCACCAGATTGACAGGGGTTCACTTTCAAAATCAAAACT
Organism: Musca vetustissima; assembly: GCF_032173495.1. NCBI lineage: Eukaryota > Metazoa > Arthropoda > Insecta > Diptera > Muscidae > Musca > Musca vetustissima. The sequence goes on along the minus strand of NW_026876838.1, from coordinate 193,322 downwards.
ATTTTGATTTTCTTCATGCATTGTGTGTGTCATGGTAAATGCTGTACGGCATGATGTATAGTGTATAAGGGCCCTTAGATTTTATGCCTGCTGGGAAAGAAACAGTGACGACATTTCCGACGTATAATACATACTTATATTTTTATTGTGAGGTCCTTTTATTTTATTAAAGAAAATTTCGAAACAAGAAATCACTGCGAGTTGGTGTTCAGAATATCATTGAAGAGAAGAGCGAACAAATACACTGGGAATTTAGGTGTAGAATAAGGCTGATTAAGTTTAATGTCAAACATTTTTTGTCAACTAGAAAACACAACAAACTGTTATGGTACGTTTACATTTAACCGGATTTCGTTAACCCAGGGGATTTCAATTGTCAATTCCTTTGCATATATGTCAAATAAATCCTTATAAAGTAGGTTAACCCGGTAAAAAGTTCTAATGTATTATTATTCAACGACGAAATCAAATACAGTCGAGTACGCTTATAACAAACAACGGTTGTAGCGAACACATTTCTTGGTCCCGAAGGTTTAAGACAGATTTTTCATACAAATCTTAACTCTTATAGCGAACTACGGATATAACGAATTTTCTTTATAACAAACTATTTATTTGGTCCCAACTTTCAGTTTTCATTTATTTTCATTCGGTTATAACGAACTTGTTACGAATATACATAATACTTAACGATGAACATCCGCACAAAATGTAATTTTGTATCCTAACACTGGCAACCTTTAAAAAAAGGTAAGGCTCATTAAAGAAAAGGAGAAGCAGCTTTAGTATTGTCAATAAGAACACAAAAACTGTCAATTTCGGAACTGAATATATTTTTCATCCATTTTCGCCGTTTTCAATTCATACACAAGTAAATAAGGTCCTTGTGTATTTGGGTAATACGGACGTTCATCAAACCCTATAAAGGTATATTTATGGGTCGATTATGGAAAGCCACCAAACTCCAGTTGCGATTTCAACTGGCAACGCCACTGAAATAAAACATAAAATTAGTTCCGTTCCAGAACCTAAAAGAATCTACTAATTTTACAAGTTTTGCAAGTTTTTACTCGAAAACCGTTCTCTTTGTAAACTTTTTACTCGAAAAAATTGTCCGAGTCAAGCCCTATATAAGGTCGGCCAGTAAGCGAATTCATAGAGAAAACTTAAATTTAACGTCATTTTTTGTCGAGGCGAAAACTAATTGTTTCGCCTATAAATAAAAAACACAGCCAAAACACAACACAATTTATAATTTGTAGGATAATTTACTTGAAAATCTTCTTTAAACTCTTGAAATAGTCCAAATGTGCTTCACAAAGACGATATAAATTGAAATTTAATGGAGTGTTAACAAAATTTTAATATTTTCGTTTTGACGTCTAACATAATTTTGTATGTGTGTTTAGGTTTCAAAATATGATTTGACAGCAAACTTTATCAGCCTTATTCTGGATGTCAATTCCACGTGAATTTACTCGCTCTTCCCCTTCGTCTTATTCTGAACAACATTTTTGTGTGAATTTTTCGCATTCTCGCTTTCGCCTTTTTCTGAATGAAGTTCGAAAGCGGAAAAATCCGCTTTGGGGAAAATTTTGGTATTCTGGATTACAGGGAGTAGGAGAATGAGATGAAATTTTGTGCGAAATTTTTCGCTAATAAATTCAAAGTGAGTTGACTACAAAAACATAAGTTATAAATATTTTTATGAAAAATATTAACACAATACTTATTCTATGACGATTTAGAATATTATAAATGATAATAAGCAAATATTTATCTGGAAAACAGCAAATAAAATGCCTTTGGAAATCCTATTGATAATGATGCATGCTGAACCAAATATTGCCAAGGAATGTATAAAGGTAATAATGAATATTTAAGTCGAGTGCATTTGGGAGGCGAAAAACAGATATTTCGGGTGAGGATCTGTCTCTCAAGAAAAAAATTATAGAAAAACCAAATTTGTTATGTGTATCACTTGGTGCTCGATTAGGCCACCCGACTCTTTATTGGACTCTCTTTGCGGCATGGGAACTCAACCCGCCAATCGAACTCCAACACACTAACATCGAAAGAGTGTGAATCCTATAGTTGCTCGACTCTGCAAACAAAACATACACAAACTAAGGGGAAAAATTCACACAGAGGTCTTTGCTGGTGGACCTCACACTAGCCCTCCCTTCCTGGGTCCAATACTTCCGTCATCCATTTTTTTCCTGAACCCCCGCACACCACACAAATAACCACACTTACTTAATTGCCAATGCCCCATAAAATCACACAAAATTAGTAACACATATTTATGATTTCGCATTCAACATATTAAGATTTTTTTTATTATATGAATAATTCTATTATACTCTATAATTTTCCTTAACCTATACAACATATATAAATTTAAATGAATCAAGATGATAATACCCGACTCTATCACTCTAATGGCTCATTACCTCCACAGAACAAATAGATTATCTTATACCTTGTCTTTTCATCCGCGCTTGATTCCTATATCGCCTACGGGAAAAATACTATTGGCCTCAGATGGCTACGCAGATCAGGCAATACGTTTCCAAATGTTCCATATGTAAAGAAACTAAACCCATAAATCAGAGCACACAGCCTACTATTGGAAATGAAGTCGTAACACAACGACCATTCCAAAAACTTTATATTGATTTTTTGGGAAAATATCCTCGCTCGAAATGTGGCAATTCTTTTATATTTATAGTGGTGGACCACTCCACCAAATTCACCTTTTTGAAAGCGATGCGAGAAGCAACCGCCTCTAATGTGGTCAAATTTATGATTGAGGATATTTTCCGCAAGTTTGGTGTACCCGAGACGGTGCATAGTGACAATGGGGCTCAGTTTATTTCAAAAACATTCAAGGACATGATCGAAACATATGGTATAAATCACATCCAAACTGCTCCATATGCCCCGCAGTCAAATGCATCCGAACGGGTCAACCAATCAGTACTGGCTGCAATTCGGGCCTATTTGGAAAATGACCATAGAGATTGGGACTTATATCTCACTGATATAGAATGTGCCCTACGTACGCAGTTCATAGTGCTACAGGTGTGTCTCCTATTTTCGCTTTATTTGGGTACAGTATGTACACCCATGGGTCAGACTATAAATTGGCAAGAAAACTACACACTATGGCAGACCATGAGATTTTGCAGTTAAAGCATGGCGATAAAATGGAGCTAATCCGAAATAAAATCAGGCAGAATATGCATCAGGCGTATGAGCAGAGCGCAAAAAGATATAACGCAAGAGCCCGTCAAGTCACATTCACTCCCGGTCAGGAAGTCTATAAAAGAAATTATGTCCTTAGTGACTTTGGAAAAAACTTTAATGCGAAATTCGCCAGAAAATTCATAAAATGTCGTATAGTTAGTCCAGTTGGGAACAACATGTATTCACTGGAGGATTTGAAAGGAAAACCGATGGGGGTATGTCATGCGAAAGACCTCAAACGATAATATAAAATAATCTTCTAACATGCCAAAATCTATTATGCTTAAATCGACGTTTCAAAATTACCCACATGGATAAACCAGCTCATACAAAACGATTCTTCTTTCATTTCATCAAGATATTTTTTCAAGCTATATTATATCCCAATAATCTGTATCAATTTGCAAAAATCGTTACTGAGTCGTGATTGATAACCTAGTAGTCCAGTGAATGATAGTAAATTGAGAGATGGCGCCCAATCGGAAAATAAAGCCCAAATGTACCTGATATTCAGTAGAAAAATGGCCATAGTTAATAGTTGTTTTGGAAATCTGTGATATTAGGGTAGTAATTCTGTGCAAAAACACCGACGCACATAGCCATAGAACGGTATCAGCTTTTACAATAGACATAAGAAAATAGTTATAATTTTGAACAATCTGTAATATTTTATAGCATCCGGACTTCAAAATGATGAGTTACGAAGTGTAAAATTTTACATTAGATGTTAGAATGACTATTTTCTCCAATTACACATTTAGGATTATATCAATAACTCGTAATTCCTAACTGGAATATAAAGATAGTATCGATAAACCTAAAATACTTTTTATTTGATTTTTTTTATACCCACATGATTATATTCTACCTAGAAACTTCGAGATGGTAACAATAGCGTTTATGGAGATTTTATGTATGTCAAAATCAGAGTATTGTAGAGTAAGCCATGAGCATCCAATCAAGAAAATTGATAGCGATGTCATGGTCCTGGAAGATAAGAGTATACATCAAAAAATAGAAAAAAAAATCGATTTGGGAAATATTCACACATCTCGTCAGGGAACACTTTATATATATTATTAATAAAACGCCACAAACACACTGCTTCTGAAAAGAGCCATGCCCCCATAAATCAATGTTTGTACTTGTTTGTATTTGTGATAAATTTGTGTATGTAGTAATTAGTTTTTTTGTTAAAATAATTAAATAATTCACCGTATTCTAAGTAGTGATTTTATAAAGACAGCGCGGACTGGATAGGTCATGAGTTACAATACACGCAGCAGTAGAAAGAATAAAAGCGGTAGACCCGAATAGTTCGATATCAACCGTTCGACTTATTTTCCTGGTTGGAGTAAACAAAGAAGAGTAGGTCGCGACGAAATGGCTGAAAGTAACACAAATATGAACGCCTTTCAATTTATAGATTTGGCAGATTCAATAATGAGGGTGGACCATAATACTAGCCAAGTGTCGGCATCCGGAGGTAATTTGACAAATAACGACGCCGGTGGCGCAATAAATTCTGACCTTCACGGGCTAGTGCAAGATGAAGCCGCATCGGTACAAAAGTCTTTGGAAGATAAGGTTGAAAAATGGTAGAAACCGAAATAGCGGACGTTAAAAAATGATAGATACTTTGCAACAAGAAATGAAGGAGTTGTCAGAAGTAGTTCGAACGCAGGTTGTCGCACCCATAGGTCAAAATACAACTTCTAATTCCAACGCCAATAGTGTCGTGAATGAACAATCGGCACGCAACAATATGAATGCTTTATCAAGTCGAAATATCCAACCAATGGTGCAGTTTCCCAATTCTATAGAAACCCCATCGACCAGTCAGTATAATGGCCCCCTTGTGAATTCCAGTACCGAACCATTGAAAATACGTGTTCATGAGTTAGGATTAAACTTCAGCGGCGATCCTAGAGACCTACGGGTCAATGATTTTATTAAAAGGTTGGAAATCATGCAAGCACAATATAATATACCTTGGGCCGAAGTGCTGAGAGACTTTTCCTTTCTCGTTTCGGGTCAAGCACGAGAATGGTATTGGCTCCATCGGCAAAGTAATATGTATACCGATTGGACCAGATTGAAAAAAAACCTTATAAGCCATTATCAGACCCCACTGTCAAAATTTGATATTCTCAGGGACTTATTAGAGAGAAAACAAAGGCAAGATGAAAGTATTAATAGCTATTTCCACGAAATGGGAATTTTACGATCAAGATTATTGCAACCAATTTATGAATATGAAATGATTAAGATCTTGAGAGGCAATATTCGTGAAGACATCAAACGACATGTGTATCAAATGACTATATCGTCAGTTGAGCAACTGCGTATTGAATGTATAGAAGCCGAACGTAACTTCCCACGACGTGAAATTAGACCAATGCCTGTTCCACAACGGCCAATTAGGCAAATAAATGAAATATACGACAGTGGTTATGATGTCCCAAATGGGGACTTAGATGAAAATAAGGAAGAAAACGTGTCTGCCCTTCGAATGCCAATTATATGTTGGAATTGTCGCGAAAATGGACATGTATTTATGGATTGTCCGGCGGAGTTCAGGAAGTTGTTCTGCTATAGGTGTGGTAAGGCAGATACTGTCACCCCAAAATGTCCTGTTTGTCAGCAGGGAAACTCGAAAAGGGGTGTGGAGAAAGCAGGGGAGACACGCCCTTTAGAGAACCCTGTGAATCACCAAAATTAGATACCAAGGTAGTCTAAATATTAATTAGTAACATAGAGCTAAGGATAGTGTTAAGATTGATGTAAACCAATTTACGGCCGCACAGAGGCATTATATCCCATTAAGGCAAAGACAATTTTAAATTACAAAAATTACGAAAAGGTGAAGGAGAGAATATATGTCCTCAGCTAGGTATCGATTTCTGGCGACTTTTCGAATTGGCCCCAGATGTGATAGTAGTATCAGAAATCAATTTGGAAAAGGTCTTTGCAGATATGACAGCCACTGCTTCTGATTATAAGCTAAACCCACATATTTTATCACCGGATGATGAGAGCCGATTGAAAGAAGTCATAAGTAAATTTAAAACTTTTGAAAAAGATGGACTAGGCAGTACTAATCTGGAGAAACATTCGATAAAATTAATTGATGGTGCTGAACCGGTTAAAGACCGACACTATCCGATGTCTTCAGCAGTACAAGCTATCACATACCAAGAAGTGGACAATATGTTAGCTCTTAAAGTCATTGAAGAGAGCGAAAGGCCGAGGAGTAATCGTACGACGATTGTGAGAAAGCCAGGGAAAAATCGCTTTTTGTCTTGACGCTAGGAAGTTAAATAAATTTATGGTGAAGGACGCATACCCTCTACAAAACATAGCAGGAATACTCAGCCGAATTGATGAAACGCATTTTATCAGTAGTGTAGATCTTAAGTATGCCTTCTGGCAGATCGAACTAGACGAAGAAAGCAAGTCGTACACAGCTTTTACGGTCCCAGGTCGTCCACTATACCAGTTCCGTGTGATGCCGTTTGGCTTGTGCAATGCCGCACAGAGATTATGCCGTCTGATGGATAAAGTCATTCCCAACGGTTGAAGGAGAATGTTTTTGTGTATTTGGACGACCTGTTGATCATATCAAGCGACTTCGACGAGCATCTTCGTTTATTAGCCGATGTAGCCGAATGTTTGAGTAAAGCGAATCTGACTATAGGGTTGAGCAAGTCCAAGTTTTGTTTCCAACAGCTGAAGTACTTAGGATTTATAATTGGAGGAGGGGTATTGCGAACCGATCCCGAAAAGATAGAGGCGATAAATAAAATAAAGGTCCCGAAAAATGCTAGAGAGGTCATGGGGGTTTTCTAGGTACGGCTCGGTGGTACCGAAGATTCATAAAGGACTTCGCTTCAATATCGGCCCACTCACAGACACCCTCAAGAAATCGGCTAAGTTTGAATGAGAAGGCAAAAGACGCTTTTGAAAGCTTAAAGAAGGCTCTGACATCCGCGCCCGTGTTACGACACGCTGATTTCTCGAAACCGTTTTTCATCCGGGAATGGAATCGGGGCCGTACTGTTTCAAATGAATAGTGAAGGAGACGAGCACCCGATTGCCTTTTATTCCCAAAAATTAAACAAATGCCAGAGAAATTACAGCGTAACGGAGAAGGAGTGTCTAGCCGCGGTGATGGCAATAAAAAATTCAGACCCTATGTTGAACTCATGGAGTTCACCGTGATCACCGACCATTCGAGTTTGCAGTGGCTGATGACCTTGAAAGACCTCAGTGGAAGGTTAGCCAGATGGTCACTACAACTCCAAGGGTATAATTTCAAAATCATTCATCGCAAGGGCAAAGAAAATGTAGTTGCCGACATGCTATCACGTCTACCTACTGCCGATGAAATTGATATGAATCAGGTTTTTGAATTCGAAACTTCTGAATTTGATTCCGATTCATACAATGAGCTTAGAGATGTAGTGGCGAAGAATCAAGAAAGGCTCCCCGATCTAAAAATCATAGACAAGAGTCTTGCGTCGTATGATCCGGAAACCCAAGAGTTCCAATGGAAATTATGGGTCCCCGAGTCATTAACCCATGAATTAATTAAACAAGCCCACGATAAATTTGCCTAATGAGCCGCTTAACAGTGAAAAATTAAATAAAAATTATGAAACAACACAAAAAACTACAAAAAATATATTTTTGTTTTTCAAAATTATCGTTTGCATTATTTGAAGGAAGAAATAAAGGAGTAGGCCACTTTAAGAATTTGGAGAGATAAAATATCGAAATTAAATTAAAAGGCACACAATTATGTGCCTGTGTTTCTGCCATCATAAAAAAATGATTTTTTATTTGTAATCTATTGTAGTTGTTGTACCAAATTGCATCAAAACAATGAAAAGCTGTTTCACATGTCATATTGTAGGTTGCCATATTTTCAAACTTTAATTAATTTTCTTTTAAGCGAATTCTTGATATTTTACATTTCTATTGTTATAAAGTTTAAACAACAATAGCAAGTAACAAATTTTAATAAAATAATCAATAAATAAAATATTGAAAAATATTACACAATTAAAATACAATGGGCAACACACATTGCAACTTAAATTACAATATGGCAACACGAATCTTTTTTTTCAACCACCATTTTCGAAAACTCGAATCCGCATTTCGCATTTTTTGGGTCTCCCAGCGAATATCCAGAATAAGGCTGTATACTCACCTGTGCTTACTGGCCGACCTTATATAGGCCTTGGTCCGAGTAAAAATGGTAAACAGGAATGCCAACTTCTGATTGGCTGTTATGTAGATTTTGAAGTATTGTCATCCAATTTTGGCATATTTGGTATTATTATTGTTACGTTCTTGGATTTTAGTTAATCCCGTGTAGTCGTTGTTTTATTTCCCGATACAATTCGTACCAAATAAAACGCGGGTTCTTTCTGATTACGATTATTACAATGATTTTATTCACACAACTTTACTTTGCACTTTACTTTACTCGACGGTTTCAATTCGCGATCTGATTCACAACTGACTCACTGCCTTTCCATTTCCCCTATTTATATGAGCCTTGCTTGTCGCTACAGAAGTTTCTAGACGATCTGGTAACACCTAGATCACGAACAATCTACCAATGCAACAAACACACATACAAAACTTACATTGAGTAAACAATAACAACAACACATATACAGGCGAGGGAATAACAAAGAAAGAGGAATAACAACAACACATATACAGGCGAGGGAATAACAAAGAAAGAGGAATGACGTTTAACAAGAATTGTACGACAATAACAAAAATAGAAAATGAAAGAGGAAATGGAAGGATGTAGAAAAATCTATACAGTAGTTGTTGTTGTGAAGTTATTCAAATAAACTGCGTAGTAGAAATTTACGTTACAATTCAAATTCTTAAATTAACGGAATTCATCTAAATTAACTTAAATCTAAAGTTATATTCGTAACATTGCCCCCCGCTTAAGCCTGTTCGTCCCGAATAGGCACAGTTCCCGTTCCGTAGGGGGTCAGCCGCTCCAAATGTACAACTTTCATCTTCGACCTGGGACTGTCGCTCCTCTGGATGCGATAAACGACGTCATTTATTTTCGTGACAATCTTGTAGGGTCCTTCCCAGTGCGTTTGCAATTTGGGGCATAGTCCTTTCTTTCGTTGTGGGTTGAACAATAGTACCAGTTGCCCTTCTTGAAACCCATCGGTATTTGCCGCTCGATCGTACCTTGCCTTCATGCGGTTGCTAACCATTTTTATTCGATGTCGGACTGCATCGTGGACTTTACTAAAAGAGTTTTGACTGTCTTCATCTTGGTTCACATCGTTTGGGGTAGCACCGAATATCAAGTCGCCAGGTAGCTTTAATTCATTTCCGAACAGAACTTTGGCTGGGGTCCGGGATGTGGAATCATGAATGGCCGATCTGTAAGCCAGTAAAAACTTGGGAATATGCTCATCCCAGTCTCGTTGGCCACTGTCCACCACTTTCCGTAGATGTTCTTCCAGGGTGCGATTGAATCTTTCCACCATGCCATCTGATTGTGGATGTAGGGGCGTCGTTCTGGTTTTCTTGATTCCGTAGGAGTCACACATTTCCTTGAAGATCGCTGATTCAAAATTCCTACCTTGATCGGAATGAACCTCAGATGGAACACCATAGCGACAAATCCAATTTTTGCTGAACACATCCACAATTGTCCTGGCTTCTTGATTTGGGATAGCATAAACCTCTGGCCATTTACTGAAGTAATTCATGACCACTAAGACATACCGGTTCCCAGAGTCGCTTGTTGGGAACGGTCCAGCTACATCCATTGCTATTCTTTCAAAAGGGGCTCCTGAATTATACTGCTGCATGTAGCCTCGACTCTTCCGTGTTGGACCTTTAGCTCTTATGCACCTTTCACAATTGGCGATCCAGTCGGCAATGGATTTTTGACAGCCGACCCAGTAGAATCTCTGCTTTACCTTTTCAGCGGTTTTTGCTATGCCAAGATGTCCTCCACTTGGCCCATCGTGAAACTCCGACAAGACATCTCTTATTTTGGAGTCTGGGACGACGACCAAGTTCCGGTGAGATTTACCGTCCTCACTTTCCCATTTGCGATATAGGCAACCATCTTTTATAAGTAGGCTGTCCCACTGGGCCCAATAGGATTTTAAAAGAGGGCTTTCGGATGTAATTTCTTTGCGACTAGGTCGCTTCCCTGTTTCTATGGCCGAAATTATTTTGCCCAGAATGGGATCTTTTCGTTGTTCCGTCGACCAATCTTCACCCGACTCGAACTGCAATAGTCGGACATCAACGATATTCTCCATACACTCAGCCTTTGAGCAATGCCTGCATTCTACCTTGCATGGCCGACGAGACAAGGCATCAGCATTACCGTGTTTTCCGCCTTTTCTGTGCTCGATTCTGAAGTCATAACTCTGGAGCCTCTCAATCCAACGGGCTAGTTGACCTTCCGGATTCTTAAACTGCAGCAACCATTGGAGAGCAGCGTGGTCGGTCCTCAGCAGGAAATGCTGGCCATATAGGTATTTGTGGAAGTGTTTAACGCACTCAAGGACAGCAAGCAGCTCTCTCCTCGTCACACAGTAATTCCTCTCAGGTTTCGACAATGTCCGGCTGTAGTACCCGATGACTTTTTCCTGTCCGTCGATTTCCTGGGAAAGGACGCCACCGATGCCGCACGCACTTGCGTCTGTGTCCAGAACAAACTTGCCGCCAGGTATAGGGTATGCCAAAATGGGGGCTCTGCATAGCATGTCTTTGAGTTTACTGAATGCCTCTTCTTGGTCGTTGCCCCACTGAAACCTCTGGCCTTTTTGCGTCAAGCGGTGTAGACAGGCGGCGATGTTGGCAAAATTTGGGACAAATCGACGGTAGTAGGTGCAGAGACCCAGAAAGCTTCGCAGCTCATGGAGATTTCGGGGCTGCGGCCAATCTCTGACGGCTTGAATCTTCTCCTTATCCGTCGATATGCCCTCCGGCGTCACGTGGTGCCCCAGGAACTTCACCTCTCGTTGGAAGAGACTGCACTTCTTTGGGTTCAGCTTGAGGCCTGAAGACGAAAGCTGCTGTAGAACATCCTTTAAATTCTTGATGTGTTCGTCGAAGTTGCGTCCCATGACTATGATGTCATCCAAGTATATGAGGCACGACTTCCACTGCAGCCCTTTTAACACACGCTCTATCAGCCTTTCAAATGTAGCCGGGGCGTTGCAGAGTCCGAATGGCATGACATTGAACTGCCAGAGACCCCCATTAACGCCAAACGCTGTTTTCTCTTTATCTTTCTCGGCGATCTCTACTTGCCAGTACCCACTCTCCAGGTCGAGGGTGGAGAACCATGACGTCCCGGCTAATGTGTCCAGTGTGTCGTCGATTCTTGGGAGCGGATAGCTGTCTTTCTTGGTGACATCATTCAGCTTTCGGTAGTCCACACAAAATCGGGTGCTTCCGTCTTTCTTCTTGACCAATACCACTTGGTGCTCTTTTGTCAACGCAAATGTAGAGGCATATTTCCATAATAGCTGCTTAGCCTTGTTCCTCTCGGAAGGTGATAATTGGTGTGTCCACTCTTTTATGTAGCCGTCGAGGTGCTTCTTCTCCATGGCTGCTGGCTTTTCGGTGCTAGTTTCCAAATTAACTACAGCTTCAGCTGGTGTACATTGTCCAACATCGGAAAATTGGCAAATTTGCTCTTGCTTGTTTGACAGGTTCAAAACTCTAACAGGAATTAATCCGTCCTTGTTGCTTTTCACCAGGGCATTCGCTATTAGGATGTTACTGTTTATGTTTTCTGCTGGTTCCACCACCCACAACTTCTCGGCTCCACAATCTCCATTCATTGGTACACATATTATAGCTTCGGCACAGGGCGGTATTATCTCTGGATGGTTCGTAGTCAGACGTCTAATGGGTGTACTTTCATCGTAGCCCACGTTTAACGGAATTTCGACGTTAGACCAGGTCATCACACGTTCTTTCATATCCAGATTGATACCGAAGGCAATCATAAAATCTGCGCCTATTATCACTTCGTCTACGATATCGGCAACTATAAACTCGTAATTCACCGATTTATCTGCAATAGTTAGTCTCAGGGTAATCTTGTCGTGTACTGCAGCGGGCTCCCCCGTTGCTGTGCGCAGTCTGACTCCATTAAGTTGCGTTATTTTTCCCTTTACCAGATCTGATCTTATGATGGACTTTGATGCGCCAGTATCTAACGTCAGAACTCGCTTGTCACCATTGATGTACCCAGTTGTTGTTAGGTTGTGACTTTTCTGCTGTACTATTGCTATGGAGATTGTGGGGCCATCGTCAATGGGAGCCAGTTCATGCCCCGCTGGACTGGCTCGATTTAGTTTAACGGTGACTCATTGGTGGACTGTTGAGCCATTCTTCTACCATCTTTCGTTGGAGGTGGCGACGATGACCTGGATCGTTTGCGCTTAGCTCTGCATTCGCGCGCAATATGACCTGTTTTATCGCAGTTGTAGCACCTAACCCTGGGCTTAGTCATTCCAACTAACTTTGTTTCTTCTATTACCCGCCTCATAGCGTCTTCGATCGAGTTAACGAGAAATTTGGGATCGCAACCTTCGGTCTCCAGTTGGCGAATCTTGTGGGTCTGGGGCTTAACAATTATTCTTGCCGTCTCTTGGGCAAGGGCAAACGACACGGTTTCGGCAAATGACGCTTTTGGTGACGCATATGTTGCACATTTAATCTCAGGGTCTCGTATGCCATTCACAAAGGTTTCGATTTTAATACGGTCCACCAATGGGTGATTCTCTCCTGGATACGCCATTAGCACCAAACGTTCCACCTCAGCTGCAAAGTCTTGCAACGTCTCGTTTGCCCTCTGCACTCTTCCCCTTAATTCCATAAGGTAGATGTTTTGTTTGTGTTCGCCACCGTACTTACGTTCCAGTGCAGCAATAACATCTTCATAGTTGTACCTAGAAGCGACAGGAATACTCTGTATAACATCAGCAGCACTGCCCTTCAATGCCAGAAGTAGTGCAACCGCTTTGTCGCTGTCGTTCCACGAATTTCTAGAAGCCACTGTCTCGAACTGTAACTTGAAAACATTGAATGACGTAGAGCCGTCGAATACAGGAGGTTTGATTTTTAGTGTGTTATCGGGAACTCGCACCGGACCACCTTTAATTTCCAGTTCCGACATTTTCTTCTCCAGATTCGTAACCCTGTGGTCGTGGACCAGAAATTTCTCATCCACAGACAGAATCTTCTCGTCAACCGACTGCACTTTCTTATCCAACTCTTTAATTTGGACCTCCACGGTTTCCACTCTCCTTCCAATAACTTCTGTAATGTTCTCGAGTTTATCGTTCATTCTACAATTCTCTGACTTGAGTTCATCTAACTTCCTGGAATTCTGTTCGAACATTCGTCTCGTGTTTTCTACTAACATTCTGGAATTTTCCGCAAACATTTTAGCCAGCATTTCTCTGAAATCGTCACCCCTGGTAGCTACTGACGAGTCTTCTCCACCATTGGATTCGCCCATTTCCGATAAATCCACTTCATCCTTACTGTCAAACTCGTATGTATCGATGTTCATACCACGGCGCTCGAACTCATCCAACAGACGTTTTTGTAGTTCAGCCTTGTTGCCAGTAGAGGACAATTCCAATTTATTGAGCTCCTTCTTCAAGTCTTCCACTCGTAGATCCTTAAACTTCATCGTAGTATTATCGTAATCTCACTTCCGACACCAATTGTTACGTTCTTGGATTTTAGTTAATCCCGTGTAGTCGTTGTTTTATTTCCCGATACAATTCGTACCAAATAAAACGCGGGTTCTTTCTGATTACGATTATTACAATGATTTTATTCACACAACTTTACTTTGCCCTTTACTTTACTCGACGGTTTCAATTCGCGATCTGATTCACAACTGACTCACTGCCTTTCCATTTCCCCTATTTATATGAGCCTTGCTTGTCGCTACAGAAGTTTCTAGACGATCTGGTAACACCTAGATCACGAACAATCTACCAATGCAACAAACACACATACAAAACTTACATTGAGTAAACAATAACAACAACACATATACAGGCGAGAGAATAACAAAGAAAGAGGAATAACAACAACACATATACAGGCGAGGGAATAACAAAGAAAGAGGAATGACGTTTAACAAGAATTGTACGACAATAACAAAAATAGAAAATGAAAGAGGAAATGGAAGGATGTAGAAAAATCTATACAGTAGTTGTTGTTGTGAAGTTATTCAAATAAACTGCGTAGTAGAAATTTACGTTACAATTCAAATTCTTAAATTAACGGAATTCATCTAAATTAACTTAAATCTAAAGTTATATTCGTAACATTATTTTAAATTCCTTATAATTAATGTGTGGCTGGAATTTCTATTGTGACAGAGTTCATAATCTCCTATTAAGTTCAGAACATTGACCTTCATCTTAAATGCGCTTCTGGTTGCCTGAAAACGAATAATAAATTAAGTGTTTGAAAATTTATTATTTCATTCAGAGCAACCTGAAGAGTGATTCCAGGAGCTCCTGATATAAGGATTGCCACCGATCTTTGCACACTACTTATTTTGGACAGCAGCGTATTCTTACTCAGTATATTTAATTTTTATTGATTTATACAAAATTTTCGTTTCAATAAAGATACGTTTATGTATTTGTGGAATGCTATTTAAAACGACTTCGTCCCAAATAAATCCCAAAGAAATTGAAATAAAAACAGGATTTTTCCATACGTGTGGTATTCCTGGGGCGATTGGAGCAGTTGATGGTACCCATATACAAATGATTCGACCGGTCAGGAACGAACACCTATACTATACTCTTACAGGGGGTCCACTTGATGACCTAAACCAGTTTTGTTCACAAATTGTTGGCGCGTTGTTTCGCATTTGAACTCTGCCAAATCGCTGTGTTGAACCATAAAATCTACCAAAGCTTGGAACTGACGTCCCTGAGTCTGTAACTTTTTTGGCTTTCCCTAAAATGATTAACAATTTAGATACAAACAAAACCTTTAATTCTGCTTACTTACTTGTTTCGTTTCCTTTGCTTTTGCTATTTTGTTAACGGAAGATATTTGCGTTTAACGAACGAGTTTGACATACGTGTTCGTATGACAGAGTGCGGTGATGCCACATTTGCGTAGATGCGAAAGAAGGTACGAAAACGAATAACAGAGTGCGATACAATTTTTTCTTTCAAGAGAAAGGAAGAAAGACGAATAGGTATGTCGTCTTTCGGTAAAGTGTGACTGAGTTTTCCCGTCCACAAATATCATAGACCGGCCCTGAAAAAAAGGGTTAATCGTCCATACCAGTTTTGGATAGCTTGTTAGGTCTTCTATCAGTGCTTAATTTGCCATGGACTGAGGTTTAATATGATGCAGCAATTGCTAATCCGAACCCAAGTCCCTGCCCCCTGGGAATGCGAATCCGTTAGAAAGTCCAGAGTCTCTATATCAGAATTAGTCCACGTAACATCATTTTTTTCTTACAGCTTTATTAACTCCCTTTATCGACTCGCTAATGCATATCCAAGATATTCACTTACCTTTCTTGTTCTCACTTTTGTACGTATTGAAAAACTCCCTATAGGTGTCCCACTATGTGCTAAATTTAGATTTATTTGCGTTGTTATATAATTTCCTCGTGTCTCTTCGTAGAGACGTAAGGTCCTTTGTACACCAAACCGGCTGTGATTGCTGCTCTGGTTAGGTGGTTGGACTAGAAGACTCACGGCATCTTAGACGAGTTTTGGTTACATCATTCACAGAATATTCAACACTACTGGTCCTCAGTATGTCGAAATCCTCACGGATTCCCTGTGCTGTTTTGTCTTTCTAGGGTTCTTATAAGGCTTCTGTTTTGTTTCAAAATTCTGTTTTGTTTCAAGATCCATATTATATTGCGTGATGTCTATGACTGCCCCCCTTATTTTATTTACAAAAGTAAGAGTATCTCCTCTGTTGTTAAATTGTTATCAAGTATAAAATTGAAAACAGACTCACCTTTGGCATTAGTGTTGATGCTTCCCCAATGAAAATGGTTACTCAGTATTTCGCCCGCTGGATCCGGCTCCTCGTAGGGTAAGAAGACAGAGGCAACTGCTTGCTTCTTTCCATAACCCTCAACGCTACTTCTACCTCTCGAAAACTTCTCTTCCGCTTTGTCCGTGGCTTATTTGACCACCAGACCGCCGTTCTTCTTAAAGGTGATTATATTCCGCCAACTACCCATATGAAGACCGGCGTTCTGTATATCGACAATCCTCTGCATCGTATCTAGTTCCAAGAGAGAAGGGAACCATGCAAAGGCTACCATACCTCATAGGGATCTCCTTCACGGGAACGGTAGAGTAATAATCGCCCATGTGCTGCATTTCGAGTTTGCTCGAATGTGAAACATTTTCCCAAATTTGGTGTGCTTCATTCCGAATTCCCAAAAAAATATTGGTAATATAATTCGAGCACATATAGCCTTGTAGATTGAAAACGAAATGAGATCGCACGTGTTTTTCTGAGCACGTACACTATTTATTTAAAAAATACAGTATTTACATTAGTTTTTGTAGTAAAATTAAAGAAAATAAAAAAGGGCTCCTCCTCCTCCTGTCCACAGCTTGCACACACTTTGTCTTCCAGGACTTTCATTACTCTCCACAATATTTTACACATTGTTGTGCGATCAACACTTATTTTAAAATCATTTGCCGCTACCCTCTGAAATCCACCAACAGCCAGGAATCTGAAGGTAGCTGCTAACTGCAGGCTTTCGGGAATGGTACCCTTGTATATGAAAGGACCAACTTCTCTCAAAATATCCATAAATGCTTATTTTAACACGTTCCAGTATCATTAGACTTTTTCTGGTAGAAACCAGGGCAATTAACAAGCCAGCAGGCATATTTTTTTCTTAATTTTGTTGTTAAACAAATTGCAAATTCCAATGAAACATATGTTTTTTATTGAACACATTTCGTAACATATTGAACACAGCTATGCTTTCAAGCCGCACTTTCGCTCGAAATTGAGCACACTATTTTGCACAACATGGGAATTTAAAAAAGTATAGGAATTCAAAAACTCTCGGAACATGTCACATGGGCGAATGACTTTCACTGACCCTACCATCAAGGTCATAATTTATCGAAGCTGAAATCGACTTACAAAATTAGAAATAAAATCAGATGACACAAAGACAAAGTTTCTTTCCCATTTTTCCCCTTTTCCAAAACCCATGCAAGCTTAGAGATAAAAAACTTTGCGACTTCCTCAAAGATAAAATGTCGACTTAAAAAAAACATAAGGGAACTGATGAGAATCAGT
The DNA here is from genome assembly GCF_032173495.1 of Musca vetustissima. NCBI lineage: Eukaryota > Metazoa > Arthropoda > Insecta > Diptera > Muscidae > Musca > Musca vetustissima. The sequence continues at coordinate 175,703 of NW_026876838.1, read as the reverse complement.
GGCGAGATACAAAACTATTGTCTTCTCTGTCCTTCGCCAGACTATCTAAACAAAATACCAATTGTATCCCAAATAACCCGCCATCACTACCGAATTTATAGAGTAAATAAGTGAAATTATTTTTTTTTTCGATTATTCCATCAAAAGCGGTTTATTTTCTGTAGCATATACAAGAATTAACTAAAATTATACACGCAATGTTCCCCGTTTTTGGTTAGGACTAAAAGACTCTCTTTTGCACAGTTATTTCAAAATTATTTATTCATTATTTTTTTTACTTGATTTTCTCATTAATTATGACGGCCTCTTTCGTCTTTTGCATACAAACACATAAACCACTGCAAACATATGTACGTATGTATATACACATATATATATAAGTACGCTTGCAAGCGAATGTGCTCGTATATTTATATAGCTGAAATGACCGTTAATATCAATTTGTTTGTTTTTCTTCATATTTTATTTTGTTTTCTTTTTTTGTTGTTTTTTTTCGGGTTCGGTTTTAAAAATATTAATACACCACATCACGTTAATCAGTAGTAAATATATATATATAATATTTTAATTAATATTAGTTATTTAATAATTGGTTGTTTATGCAATAGACACATAGACACAGACATTATACATACAAATTACACTAAATTGTTTTTGTTGGTTTCATCGTTTTATAAAATATGTCATTAGTTGTTAATACCTATTTCACTTGTTTTAAATTTGTTTCATTACTTACTAGCATTATTAATTAATATAATTATTATTATTCAAATCAGGAAGATTACGGTGCGTTTTAGACACATTACACATATATAGAGAAGTTTATATAAATAATGCAATCAGTTGTTAATACATTTATATTTCTGTTATTTTTGTTTGTTTGTTGTTTTTTGTTTTTAGCTTGTTAGTAATAACATCTATTACAATAATATGCTTGTTTCCTATTTTTATTACTTCATAATCATCATCTCTCGTTTTATATTTATTACACGCTTAAAACTATAGCAATTTGTAAAACGCATTTTTTTTTTATTTTTTGAAACTACATAAAAATATAACACATTTTAGAAAGAAAGTGAAAAACACTTTTTGAATTCATGGCGTTTTTTGTTTATTATTAAATCATGTGAAAAATAGCCGGATAATTATTGCTATAAAACTTTGTGAGTGAGTTTTTATATTTTGAATATTTTTTAAAGAGATACTTGCAGTAAACTGTCTCTATAAATGCAAATGGTAACATCGTACAATAATACTGTCATAATGAGCAGTTCATAATTGCCAATATCTGACATTTTTATTAACAGAAAGGTTGTAAGATAAAAAAATCATAATAACTGTTGTAAATGTAATAAATTATGCAAAAAAAAAAACGTCATCACATTCAAAAAGTATTTTCTAATTTCCATTTTTATTAAATTGGGAGGGTGAGTTAGAAATGGAAATAGAAATGTTGTGAAAGAGTAAGAGAGATAGAATAGTAAAGATAGGAGTATTGTAAGAATAAATAATAACTTCATCACAAATATATCCAAAACTAAATTCGACAACTGTAGATTGGAATAATAAATAGTTCAACTTTTTGGTGAATTATTTTCGTTTTTGATTGGTATTATGGATTATGTGCATTTTTATAGGAAGATATGTAAGATTATGTTTTATATTCGAGAAAAAAGAACTTTCGGTATATGTAGTTGGAATTTATACAAATATCTGAAAACGAGTATTTGGTTGGAAAATATCTCGAAATAAGTTCTCTACATGGAGACAAACATAGGTATACAAATTGACAATGTTATATAACAAGCTATTTCGTAAATAAGCACATACATTGGATTTACTATTTTAAGTGCTTCTCAGAGGCTGGCACATAGCTAATTAAAACATAGGCAGTTGGTAATTAACACACATTTGATAAAAATTGATTGGCTTTGTTAAATATCGGTTTATATTGGCTTCGTTTGTTTCTATCTATGTTTTCGTTCTGTTATTATATTGTTTTTTTTTTTTTCTTCTTGTTACGGTTAGCCAATGAAGGTGATAGGCATCCTTTTCTTTTAATGGGTTTGTATTTTTTTTTATTTATGGTTTTTTAGGCTGCGAATGTTGTTTTTAATCTCACTTCTGTTTACTATAACTAAATTTGCACTCACATACACACGGATACATTAATATACATACAATTAACTAATGAAATATATATTTTATAATAATTTAAAAATAAAATCAACTATCAACTAAAACAATGATTTACACGTACTCAAAAACGCAATACACATGTTCGTTCATGCCTTTTTTTAAGATGAGCATTATTTGCGGCTGTTTTCTTAGATTCAAATTATTTATACTATATAAAAAGTATTTTCTCGTTACTATTCCATTTTTCATTCCTTTGTTGTTGTTTTACAACTTAATAACACATAAACACACGTACATATATATTAACCGAAAAAATAAATAAATAGAAACGAAATACTGGTGGTTTATACCATGACAAATGCATCTTCACCACAAAATAGATATGGATATTGATCTATCATCGTTTGTACAATATCTTCTAAGTAGGGACGCAACTGCTCAAAGTGGCCCATATCCGTAAAATCAATAGGAATCAATGTTGGCCACCAACATATGGCTAAATTCTTACTATCCATACTGTTAAGTTTGGAATTATCGGAAACACTGTAAAAATAGTAAAAAAAGAAATAGTCAGTTTTGTAGGGAAATTATAGAACACTTTTCAACACATACTGCACAAAATGTTGAAAGATGTATTTCAAAATTTCAAAGTTTACAGGCGGCAATTTTTCCAGCAACGTTTTTAAAGCCATTAATCGACAACTTCTATCGGTTTTAACTTCAACGTTTACTTTTGAACCACACACAGTGCGAGAACCTAAAAGAAAAGAAAAACTTATTAGCATAAATCTTGTCTAAGTGTTCGAAATAATAAAACAAGTATTTATTTTACAGTATACAAAAATCATCGCTTAACCAAACATAGAAACACAATAAAAAGTAGGGTAACCAATATCATTCAATAACAATTGTAATCTCAAATGTCTATAATGGGTACATGTATCTACGAGACAAGTGCTGCTACAGGTCATATTTGCAGTTCTGACATTTAATTGCGAATTTGTTTGTAAAACGTATGCTCCACTACATATCTCGATTATAATATGTTACTTAAGTTAAGTTTATTGCATTATTTTAATTTTAATGTTTTGAGTATATTAACAAATTGCAAACATGATAATGACAAAATAATGTATTTGCTTACTCCCGGCATATCCAAATGTTTTGTAGAGGATCTACACAAGGGTTCTTAAAACTACTATACAAATTTTAAACTTACAAACTAACATAAAAACTAAGGACCAAAACAGAGCATACTAACCCCTGTGTATGCCGGGAGATGACGATGTATAAAGACTACCAGACAAATAATTTCGTTCCTTTAAAATGCCAATAGGAGATAAATAATTTGTATTTGACCAACTAAAATGCGACTTTGAATTTAAAATATCGCGCATCACACCTCCATTGAAATGTTGGGAGATTTTTAACAAATTTTTCTAAACCTAAGAGGGATAAATGAATTCATTCGAATACCTTTTATTTTGATGTTGATAGTTCCTACATATGCATTTCCGAATTACACCCCTTTCCAAAATTTCCAATTCTTTCATTACGGATGTAGATATGGTAAACCAAATCGGAAATGCATAAAGTAGGATAGGCCGAATACATACTTTAAACAGAAGTAATTTCGTTTTAATACCTAGATACTTGTTGTTAAATAATGTTGAAAAAGCTCCTTTCATCTTATTTGCTTTCTTCAAATTATTCCGGGCATGAGAATTAAACTTTAATAATTTGTTAAAATAAATTCCAAGATGTTTAATATTATCTTCAAATTTTATCTCATTACCACGAAGGAAAAGTTTTAAATCTTTTCTTTGCGGTACTACAAAACGCTTACATTTTCCGGACGCGTTACGCAAGCAGATTGCTTTACTTTTTGAGGTATTTATCGTAATGCCCCAAGACTCATAAAAATTATTTACATGTTCCACACTAGACGTAGAGCTTCTAACGGAGACTCGCTATGAGCGTAAAGCAGCGAATCATCGGCACACAGAATGCCTTTCGAGTCGTTATATTGATGAGGAAAATCATAAATAAACAAATTAAATAGGTTTGGCGACAAAATTAACCCCTGCGGCACCCCACAGTTAACATTTTCTAAAGAAGATAATTTATTTCTATGCGTAACACAAAATTTTATATTATTTAATCAAAGCAGGAGGAACCCCTATCGCAATCATTTTATATAATATGCCTTTATGATCTGTTCTATCGAATGAATTTTCCACATCAAGCGACACAGCTACAGTACATTTTCGCTCCCTTAAATTTTGAACGTCATTAGATAATTTTAATAGTGCATGAACAGTAGAATTTCCTCGTTTGAAACCAAATTCGTCCAATTTTAATTTTACAATTTTTTCGAATAATTAGCCTAAACTTGGAAGAAGGGAAATAGGTCTAAGAGCATTCAGATCATTATTTCCCTTCTGTTTTTGAGTAGGAAGAATTTTTGCAATTTTCCAATCATTTGGAAAGTCAAGTATTCATATGCTTCTTCAGGAAACTTATTTATTAAATAGTTGGATATATTGTCAATACCAGAAGATTTCTTATTATTCAAAGATTTTACAATATTTATAATTTCATTTTTTGAAGTAAAAAAATAACAATTAAGATCACTTAAAATGTCACAATCACCATTGAATGTGGTTTCAGAAGCAGGAAGAGAGCATATAGTTCTATCAATTGTTCCAACAACGTCATCAATATAGTTAATTGGACTGGGGGAATTGTAAACAGATTGAAAATGATCTTTAAGGTGTTCAAGTTGAAAGTCCGTTCCTACGAGATCCTGCCCATTTAAAGAAATGTATCCACAATTGGATCTACCAATAAGTTTAAAAATATCTTTGTAAGTAGTCGGACCTGGTTTTATTTTGCTAAGACAATCATTAAAAGACTTCGCTTGGTCGATATTAATCTGTTCTTTAATTATTATTGAGATAAGTTCTACTTGCTTTGAAATGAGCAAATACACTGCGTATCATAACTATAGACGCACCCTTAATTCAATTGGTATGTTAGTTGACAAATAAAATGGACCCATTAAGTTATTGTTCACAATAAAACGATCAAAAACACATATTATTCAACAAAAATAATTAATTTATTCTTTATGGTTTCGCCGAATTCTGCACTTTCAAAATTGCTGGTGTTGCATAACTATAGACGCACTTTTACAAAATTAGAAAAATTTATTTTTTAAAACTTAAATAAAATAAAATAACTTTTATAAATAATGGGTAGGGCCTCCCTTATTTTGAATAAGTTCAAAAATTTTATCCATCACACTGTTGATCAAAATTATTCGCAAGTCTTCATCGATTGACCGCCATTCATCGATAATCACTTCTTGGAAATAAAATAATGTTTGGTATTGGCGGTTTTCTGCATAGACACGACGAGTCAAGATTCCACACATGTTCTCGATCGGATTCTGGTCGGAAATTTTAATATTTTTCGATTTTAACCATACTTGAGTATGGCCACTTTTATGAACTGGTGCGTTGTCCTGCTAAAAAACGAGTCTTTGATTGTTGCTACTTTCCCAAAATGTCAATAATTTGTCTTTCAAGACTTGAACGTACTCCATTTAATTCATCCGACAACATGGAAATGTCAAATAATGGCTATAAAATGCTCCCAAGGCCATTAAGGAACCGCCACCGAAATATTGTATTAAGAAATAACGATATTTCGGTAACCGCCACCTTGGGAGCATTTTATAGCCACGGAATGCTTTATTTGACATTTCCATGTTGTCGGATGAATTCAATGGAGTACGTTCAAGTCTTGGAAAACAAAATATTGCAATTTTGGGAAAGCAGCAACAATCAAGGACTCGTTTTTTAGCAGGACAACGCACCAGTTCATAAAAGTCGCCATACTCAAGTATGGTTAAAATCGAAAAATATTAAAATTTCCGACCAGAATCCGATCGAGAACATGTGTGGAATCTTGACTCATCGTGTCTATGCAGAAAACTTCCAATACCAAACTGTATTTTACCTCCAAGAAGAGATTTTCGATGAATGGCGGTCAATCGATGAAGACTTGCGAATAATTTTGATCAACAGTGTGATGGATAAAATTTTTGAACTTATTCAAAATAAGGGAGGCCCTACCCATTATTTATAAAAGTTATTTTATTTTATTTAAGTTTTAAAAAATAAATTTTTCTAATTTTGTAAAAGTGCGTCTATAGTTATGCAACACCAACAATTTTGAAAGTGCAGAATTCGGCGAAACCATAAAGAATAAATTAATTATTTTTGTTGAATAATATGTGTTTTTGATCGTTTTATTGTGAACAATAACTTAATGGGTCCATTTTATTTGTCAACTAACATAAAATTTGAATTAAGGGTGCGTCTATAGTTATGATACGCAGTGTAGTCTGGATGTCTACGATTCAATGTACGAGAATATAAAATTTTTAACTCTTTCTGCCATCTATATTTTTTTTTTAACAACAGTTTAACCTTGTCAAATGTTTTAAAATTTTTATTCCTGATGTCTATCTGTTCAGAGTGCATCAATGAAACCTCATTTACAACATTTTGCACTTTATCAACATAAAAATAAATTTCTTGATTAGACAAATTACGATTTTTCGGTGGAATGTAACTTGATAAGGCGCTGCAAATGTACTTTTTAAATAAAGCCCAGTTAGTGTTTTTGAAAGATGTTGTTGTTTTTGGAACTGCATATATAAAATCAAAATTAGACAAAGAAATGTTAATATTTACAGGCATATGATCGGAGAACGTAGGTAAAGTAGAAGTTCTGAAATTTTTATTTAAATTATCAACTACATTATTACTTATTATGAAATGGTCCAAATGAGATGAACCTGAGGGGAAGGATGGAAGTACATGACATATTCTCATAACAGAACACGCTTCATCGTGTAACCAATTTGCAAGGACAGCACCATTATAATTATTACTCGCATCCTCCCAGGAAATGTTCTTTGCATGTCTTCTTTTTTTCTGAATATCTCAAAATCAAAGTCAATCCATTTACAATTTCCAACCTATTGTAGTTACTAGGAAACTAAATTGATCCCAACACGATATTTTTATTAATACCATTATGTCTTATATGAATCTCCTCAAAAACACTCAAGAAATTATGACCCGGGATAAAAATTCGTTTAAAGGAAATAGATTTTTAAAAAGCTATAGCCACACCTAAGGCACTTTTGTCATAAAGCACCGAGAAATTGTCTAAAAAATTTGCATATTATTACGTAAATGCAATTCTTGTAAAAATGCAATATCTATCTTGAACTGAGACAATAAACTATAAAACTCGATTTTTCTAGCACGATCCAATAAGGATCTCACATTAAATGTAAATAACATCTGTAAATTTAAACATCAACGGCTCGGCTTTAGCTTGATCTTTTGATATTGATTTATAATTCTTCAAGAATTTCATAATTCGTTCATGTAACGATGGCACTTCAGGTTCAAGGAGCATTTTTGCAATTTTTAAAAAATGTGTAACCGAAGTAGGTTTCTTTGGTTTTGGTTGCAATGAACTTATATCCGGTGTTCGAAGAAAACTGGCATATGATTGATTCAAAACTTTTTGACAAGATGAATCCACAATCTTGGTACCTAACTCCTTACGATTTTTTTGCTCAGAAACAAACTTACTGCGTGTGGCGCAGTAGTTAGCAAACGCTTTGCAACCTCTAAAATTTGCAGGATGGCCTCGTTCCTTACAGTTAACGCAATAAGGCAGAGATTCATTAGTTGAGATAAATGCACATTTGCCCGATGGATGCGATTCATCACATTTAACACACGCAACTGGTCTATTACAATTTTTTGAAAAATGTCCCCAACCTTGACATCTCCAACATTGTGGAATTTTCATGTTTACCTTAGGTGTTTCATACGTTACCGTTTGTCCTAATAATTCACTAATACAAGTAAAATTAGTTAGACCTTAAAGTTTTAAAAAAAGGCCTGTATCAAAACATTTCTTTCTGGAGTAATCGGTAGAAAATTTTGAGACCGTATCTACAATGTTTGGAGAAATTTCGTCAAAGCAATCTTTTATGTCAGCAACGTCTGTCATATGATATAGACCTCTACAAATGGCACTTTGTTTTTTTTTTTAATTCTTTAGGAGTGTACGAGTATGAGTCAACACCCTTTAACCTCAAAATGTCCATCATTTCGGTGTGTGTTGCTGGATCTCTCAGATACAACTTACTTCTACCACCCGATTGATTCTTTATATTAAATATGACATTTTTAGATTTAAGTTTCTTCACAAGTGTATCAATGTTTACGTTACGCAAAAAAATTGGCGGACAAAATGACTTCTTGGTAGACTCATTGAGTTTTTTGTTCCTATCACTTCTCGTAGGTTCCATGTTTTTTTTTAGCGTTATTTTGCCTGTCATTTCTATCAGAATTCTCAACAGAAGTTATTTTTTTTCCAATGACATTATCAGGCTCAAAGTCTAATTCTCCCAAAATCGAAAATCTGTTGTCACTCACATATTTATTACCAATTTTATCAGCGATTTCACTTCCCAGGATTTTTCCTCCAGCATCCCTTTTACATTTCTTATTTCTAACGACAGTATATTGTCCATCTACATCCTGTTCCATGATTTCGCTTTGAGACACTAATGATAGATGCGATGTAATTGTATCCGATTATAATAATTCAAATTGTTTCGATAAATTTTAAAAATTGTATTATAAATGATTTTTTATAATTCAATTTTTGTGTTTTCTGTGTTCTATTGTCTTATACTGGTCAACATACCACCCTATCCATGATAATTTGTTTCTACTAAGAAAAGAGACTTTTGGTTGAGGTCTTGCTTAAGTTGTTACGTTACCTAAACGAGGCGTACAAAAATATTCAACTTCCCCACTATGCCGAAATGTTTTGTACGGCCGTATTATTCCCAAATACGTCGAGTCCATACTGAGCTAAACAAAATCGAGAAATAAACTTAAAAAATTATAAAATGTGTCCAATCATTTCACATTCTTATTGGAAAATTAATGTTTCCTTTATGTTTTCTTTCTTTTTTTCAAACAAATGAAAAAAATAAAAATACGTTCTGTCATAGTTGAATTTTTTCAACTTTGAAAATTCGTACGTCGACGTATTTCGGTAACATTCATATAAATGCATATGTTCTACTTTTGTGGTGAAAAACGAAAAACGAACGAGCCATGGTACAATAACACAAGGTAGGGCAGGCAGCTTGAGGCGAATAACAAAAAAGCAACTATGCACGTGTGGCCTCTTCTGCCAAAAATAAAATAAATATACGCAACAAGTGTTTGTGTTTATTTGACATTTTTTCAACACAAAACTAAAAACGCGAAAAATTAATGAAAGGTTATGATTTCTTCAAAAAATCCAGTAGGGAATACAATAAAATGTTTGATTCATCCATAACAAAGTAATTACTTCCACACGAACGTGTTAAAAACTTTATTTTCATTTCAATTAAGGGCCCCATACACTATAAATCATTCCGTCATGCCGATGATGCCGATTGTATATGTGAGATTGACTAGTGTATGGCAAACTCTTCAATCACTATTCCAAAAAATCGATTTTTGTCCCATCTATATTTTTTTTTTTAACAACAGTTTAACCTTGTCAAATGTTTTAAAATTTTTATTCCTGATGTCTATCTGTTCAGAGTGCATAAATCATTCCGTCATGCCGATGATGCCGATTGTATATGTGAGATTGACTAGTGTATGGCAAACTCTTCAATCACTATTCCAAAAAATCGATTTTTGTCCCAAAATTGCATTTTGAGTCGTAAATTCAGTTGTTTTTTTTATTCCGTCACAATTTTATTATTTTTGTACACAAAATTATTTACTGACAACTTTTAAAATGAATATTATTCACCAGATTCAAGGTATATTAATAAGGTAACCGTATCAAGCCAGAATCATTTTTATCTTTTTAATTCATAAATTTACAATTTGCAAAAAAGCACACAAATAAAAAAAACAAATTTAAAAAAGGTAAATAAATATTTTATAGAACTTCAAAAATGCTTTCTTCTGATTGGTGGACAATTTGAAGGCGAATTCATTTTTATTCGCCTAGATTACAATTTTGACATATCATGTTCCCAATTCGCCGATGCGGCTACCTTATATATCTACCTTATGCCATGTACAGACGGGCGTCGTTCGCTCCCTCATTCGTTGTTCGACCCTTAATTATGAATTAATTACTTAGTTCCCCATACAAAATTGTCTGAGCGAACACCGACTTTTGTACGTTGTTCAATTTGAATCTCTCTCCGAATAACCAAGAAATTTGTCCCATCCCTAACAATTGAGAGAATTTATCGAAAATAAATTAATTTAAACAGCATGAAAATATTTGTAAAATTTTCAAACTTTTTCAGTAAAATTGAAAATGATGAATGAAAAGTAAAAAAAATTCTAGTTTTTATATATGCAGAAGGAAGTAAATTTTGTAATCTACATAATGCAATATGTATTTCTTTCCCTTTGGTTCTAATTAGCGAGCAAAACGAGAAACCAATGTGGGGAAAACCAAACAAAAAATTCTCCAATTTTTTTATGTGACATTTGAATTGAGAAAAAATGAAAATATACTCAAAACAACAATACTTTCAGAAAAAATGGAAAACATGAATTAAAAGTAAATAGATATCGGTTCATACTATAGTCAGGAGAAAGAGAATTATTTTTTCTATTTAGATCCATATATGATTCACGCAAATATGTTACAATTTTGGTGAAAAACTAGAAACAAAAAGTTTGAAAAAAAATACTCTGATGACATGAATTAAGAATAGTGTTGTATGAACGGGTTAATTCATGTACGTAATTCTGAGAGCGAACTACGTTGTTCGAATGCCCGTCAGAACATGGCATTAACCAGATTGATAAGGTTTCATTTTCAAAATCAAAACTATTTTGATTTTCTTCATGCATTGTGTGTGTCACACATACATAAACAAACTTTCAAAAAATAACACATACTATGATAAATGCTGTACGGCATGATGTATATACGGAAAGGTATATTAATAAGGTAACCGTATCAGGCCAGCTGGTGGTAATATTATATGTCACAACAATTTGTTTTTCTTGAATTCGCCGAAAAAAATAAATAAAATTAAAAATGAAAATTGAATAAGACAATTTCTGAAGAAACAAAACATATAGGTCATGAATAGGATACCTTCACATGAACTTCTTTAGGAAGATTTGTATAAGAATCTATTATCATGGGACTTTCTATAACGATTTGATGGCGTATTTCACGTAAAAATCTCCTCTTTATATACCGTATAATAAACGTTATCAATAATCAAAAGGCGAAGCCTTAATCTTCGATTGAGACCTTCAAAATAGAAAACACATCTGATAAGGATATTGATCAAGGAAACCAGAACTGCATTCTCGAATTTTATTGTTAAACATTGTTAGAATTCAGTTTCTTCAATTTGGCATTTTGTTTTCTTTTTGAATGAATAATTTGGTTGTAATTTCGAACCTTAGATTTCCACATATTTGTTGAGTTTGGTATGCTGAGGTATTACTACCACAGAAAACATATTCAAAATGAGTCCACGTCTTCCTTTCTCCAAAAATGTATTCGTTGTCATCAGTTCCTTAACATTAATGAATCATTTTTATCTTTTATGATATATTTAATTCATAAACTTTCGATTTGCAAAAAATCAAACAAATTTAAAAAAGTAAATAAATATTTTATAAAACTTCACAAATGTTATGTTCTGATTGGTTGAAAAATAGAAGGCGAATTCATTTTTATTCGCCTTGATAAAAATTTTGACATATCATGTTCTCGATTCGCCGATGCGGCTTCCTTATATATCTACCTTGATGTATCAAATTTGAATATATTCCAATTTATTTTGAATTTATTTGACATTGTATTCAAAACAATACACACACATACACAAAATATGTATTTTAATTTGATGGAACAAGCCACCTTGCAACGTTACATAAAATCCGACGGGGCGTACAAAAATATTCAACTTCCCCACTATGGCAAAATGTTGTGTACGGCCGTATTACCCAAATACGTCGAATCCATATCTTTAAACAAATCATACAAACCGCAAAACAAAATTGAAAATTTATTAAATTAATCCACATATTTTTAGTTTCCATTCGAAATTTCAAATTTCCTGAATGTTTTGTTTTTATTTTCAAGAAAACAAAAAAATGAAAAATACGTTCTGTCAAAGTTGAAATTTTTCAACTTGAAAATTTGTACATTCGACGTATTTCGTATTATTTCAACGAGCTAGTTGAATTTTAGGTAAGGCTCTTGAGAAAAAATTGTAATCAATTGGTAGCTGTGCCCTACCTCTTGTAATAATTATACCATGGAACGAGCTAGTTGAATTTTAGGTAGGGCTGTTATAATAAAAATATTATTAATCAGCTGTTGTTGCCATAGTACAATAATTCAAGGTAGGCTATAGCATCATATAAATTAAATTTTTTTCATATTGTGCTTCCCAGTTATCAATTTTTGCCGAGAACTCGGATATCAGATTTCTTTCCTTTGCTTACAAAAACTTTGTTTACAAAAACAAAAACAAAAAAAAAGAAATTTCAACAGCAGGTTAACTCATTATTTTCGACATTCTCTACCCTTTTTCCGATTACTTGCCGAATAATCTGCACATTCTCTAAAAGGAAATTTTTGGGAAAAACGAAATAAATGTGTGTATACCTATTTATACTGCTTTGATTTTTTTGGCTTCTGTTTATTTGTTGCAAGAAATAAAAAATAAATTAAAAATATGTGAATGTTACGTGGTACTACAATGAGAATGAATAAATTGAAAAAGCAATTTATGGAAGCAAATTAATTCGGTTTGTCAATGGTGAAAATGAAATGGAAGTCCCCATCTGTATTGTCCAAATGTCGCTAATGGGATGATTTATATATGTATAAATATATTAAAATAAATGTTTATGTATATTTATAGAAAATAAATTAATAAATTATGTAAAAATTATCAGCCTTATTCTGTATGTCAATTCCACGTGAATTTACTCGCTCTTCCCCTTCGCCTTATTCTGAACAACATTTTCCTGTGAAACATAAGTAATAACTATTTTTATGAAAAATATTTACACAATACTTATTCTATGACGATTTAGAATATTATAAATGATAGTAAGCAAATTTTTAACTGGAAAACAACCAATAAAATGCCATTGGAAATCCAATTGATAACGATGCATGCTGAAACAAGTATTGCAAAGAAATGTATGAAGGTAATAAGGAATATTTAAGTCGAGTTCGATTTTTGGAGGCGAAATACAGACATTTTGGGCGAGGATCTGTCTCTCAAGAAAAAAATTTTAAAAATTATGAAAGAACAAAAAATTTTTTTTTTCAAAAGCAAATCATAACATAACAGGCCACTTTAGATAAAACATCGGAATTAAATAAAAAGGCACACAATTATGTAGTGAAATAATAAACTGTGAATTAATTAATTAAATCGCAGATTTCTTCCTATTATTCGTTGTGTTTTTGCCATCATAAAAAAATGTTCTTTTATTTGTAATCTATTGTAGTTGATGCAACAAATTGCATCAAAACAATGAACAGCTGTTTCACATGCCATATTGTAGGTTGCCATATTATCAAACTTTAATTTATTTTCTTTTAATTACAATTCTTGATATTTCACGTTTGTATTGCTATATAGTTTAAATAACAATAAAAAGTAACAATTTTTAATAACAAAAATCAATAAATAATATATTGAAAAATGTTACACAATTAAATTACAATGGGGCAACACACATTGCAACTTAAATTACAATATGGCCACACACATTGCAACTTCATTTACGATATGGCAACACGAATCTTTTTCTCAACCACCATTTTCGAAAACTCGAATCCGCATCTCGCATTTTTTGCATCTCCCTATTCATTCAGAATAAGGCGAGAATGTGAAAACGAAAATTTTTTACATGCGAGATATCTTCCTAGCAAATATCCAGAATAAGGCTGTATATGTTTATATGTGGTGGAAAATATGTTGGTTTTTTTTTCAAAGTTTCGATTCAATTCAATTCGGTTAATATCAGGATTTCTTAAAAATCGCCAGAATTTTTAAAGATATTCGATATTCGTATATCCAAGCCATTTTGAAAGGCTTCTTTAGAGTTTTGTCCAGAATTGTGCAGACAATCGAAAATTTCCCTTTTTCTCCCGAAGTCTACGAATTCGTTTAGAATTTGTAAGAAAACTCGAATGTTCCCTCCGATTTCTTTTTCGACAAAACATTCCGAATTCGTGGACACCTTCAAACAATTTTGTTCCGATTTCGGTACAAATTCGGCATCAGAATCGGAAACTTGTGCAGAACTTCATTACGAATTCAGAAAAAAAAAACTCGGAACAAATTGTTAGCGGGGTTGTTATGCAAAGTCATATACAAAATGTGATATTTTGGTTGAGTTTTTTTATTTTAAAATCCATTTGTTTAAAGATGAATTTTACAGCATTGGTAAGAAGAAATGTATGATTTGTAGGTGAATCAATATCTAAATAATATTCTCAACTCGACAAAAGATGTTCAACCTTGTATAATTATACCATGGCTATTGTCATGTATGGAATACGCTTTTATTTTGGTATTGTATTGTCACTAATAAACAGAGCACTCGTAATCATAGACACTCAAGTACTTTTTTTATGACACGAAAAAAAAAAGGAACCATGTTATTCAGATGAATAGCCTCTTTATTATCCGATTATAATTAATTACCCAAGTGGCTTACTTTGCGGCTTGTTACAGATCACTGATCTGTACTTTTATTAAGTTTGGCCCTGCATTGATTAGATCAATTAATTGTAGTTTTCAAAAATTTGATGCTTAATTGTAGAATTTGCAAAAATTGTACCCATATACTTCGAACTTCATTTAAATATATTAGTAGTTGTTTTGAATAAAATGGCCCGAAATTTGATCTGAATATACCGTAAAATTATGCTGATATTTCGATTCTAGATATCCAATGTAGTGATGCGCAATAATATGTTATAGAAATGATGTTTTTTTTTTCAATTCTGAATAATTTTGCATGTCTATAATATGCACTACTTTGCTTTTAATGTCTTACATAGGTTTTTTTATTATAACCGTTTTCAAATTCAAACACATACCTGCCACTTCTTCCAATTCCTTGATTATGTCCTTGCTAAACAGTGGCGGTAATCTTTTTGAGAAAAAGTCCTTGAGAGCTGTTGCAACAGCATTGACGGGAATATCCAAAAGTTCGATAACAGTATTTGAGTCTGTGTAAAACACAAATAAAATAAATAATATTTTAAATTACTATCACTTTGAGACGTTCACTTATCATACCTTCTTCAAACTTCTGGAACAATAAATCCACATGAGCACGACTTCCGGGTACTCGATATATGCCCTCTGAATCCAAACCTTCTTTTTCTATATATTCTATACACTTGATTAAAAATATAGGAATTTCCACCTTGTCCGAGATCATAAGTTTTTCAAATTGAGATTCTGTGTCGGGGAAACCCTTGGAGTTTTGTTTTAATTTACGTTTAAGTTTCTTCTCTTGTTCCTTTTCCTTCTCCTGCAATTTTCGCAGTCTTGTACTTTCCTCTTTAAGTCGACGTTTTTCGGACTTTTCAAATTCCTTTAAACATTTAGCATTCATATTGTATTCATTAAGATTTTCTGGAGCACCGAAAAGGCCAGGATTATCTGGCACCATTGTGTACTGTAAAATAATTTTTAATTTTATATGAATTTTCAATGCCATAATACGAAACACTTACCTCAGGAGATTTATCGGTTTTTATCATATCATTAACTAAAGAAGGGTCGCTATTTTTTTCTGAAAGAATACACATTTTATTATATTTTTTAGAACTTGACATTCGCTCTTGTGGCTTACTTTTCTCGGCAGTAACCATTCTCTGGTAATGTAATGGTATTTCTGGTGGGCTTACGTATGAGCCAAACATTGTGGGTACGCGCGGAGTTTGTACCGGTATAGCAACTTTCTTCTTTTTTGTCTTTTTATTGACGGGTGGTTTCTTGTTTATTTGTTTATAGTAGGCATTTTGTTGCCGATTTTTTCGTTCTATAGAACTAGCACAACTATCAGATTCAGTACAGTCTATAAATAGTGAAAAAGTCAATTATTATATGTATATTCTATAAACTTCTCGACTATCCCTACCTTCATTTTCATAAATTTGTTCATACTCAGCCAATTCTTCGGAGTCTTCTTCGTCACCATCCAAGTGGGAATAATCAAATTGGGTATAACGTTTACCGTCCTTATCTCCACTCTCACAAATTGGCAAATAAGTGTTTCCTCCAAAATTCATTTTAGCTACTGCATCACTAACTAATTGAAAATTTTTCATATTTAATTTTCCTGGTTGCTGAAAATATAAAAAAATGTTATCCTGTTACATCACAACAATCATAATTAGTATGAATTTTAGGTACTACCTTTAGGGTCTGACTTGGACCTTTTGGACGAATTTTATTCAAATTAGAATCTATGTGTCTACGACCAGTTGTGTATGCGTGGGTTGAGCCACCAAAATTATTCCAAATTGAATTTTTATTGGCATTGCGCCGCGCATCTGATTTTTCATCCAACCATTCTAAAATCAAAAAAAAAAACACAATATTTAATAGAATTCTTATTACCAGACACATGGACACATAAAGAGGTATAAAAACAATTATAGTTGTCATTCCAATGTAAAACTACCCTACATCCAGAACGAACAATTTATGTACAAACAAAAAATAATTATATTTTAATTTTTTTAAGAAATAATAAAGAACAAATGCTTGGATTTGAAGATTCACTGATGCTATTACACACTGCATGCACAACTCTCGCTCGTCTAATCTATTTTTTTTTTTTTTTTTTTTTGAAATTTTTAGCAAAATTTTTTACAAATAAATATTGCAAAAAGTATACATATCCAAAATAATAAAAATGTCTATTAAGGGATATTTGAAAATTAGTTAGCAAATTAAATGAATATATGAGCGATGTAATGCAACTTGACATTATATTAAATTCAGCACTGTTTTAAATAAATCTCATATTTTATTTTTACAACTCTGGCATTTTGATTTTAAAATTACTTGTGAAATATTTTTCATAATTTCTATTGAGTTCAGTACATTTTATGGGTGTTTTTTTAGATCTAAAAGAAAAGTTTGTATTAAACAATTGATTGTATGTCGAACGCAAAAATAGTGAGAGAGGTGGTGGAAATCATTTAATCAATAAACTACAGAATTGAATCAATTTTATTCTTGCATGGTGGACACACTTTTTTGTAGATCTTGCTAGCTAACAATTTACAACGACGAATTTATAGTTATATGATAAAGGGATACGAGGTTACAAAACATTCATAAACCAAATATATACCTTCAAATTTATGTGCTAATTATAAAAATGCACCTTTCCATTACGTCCAAAACAAATCCTTTCAAACTACAAGGTTAAGCTGGTTTCTATTATAAATTAATGAATCAAAATTGGGTAAAGTTAGAGGATGTCCGACTGCCATTAAACAGTCGCTCCATTCGGAGATGTATGGTTTTTATTCCAAAGGTTTTTATTCCAAAAGCGGGAAAGCCAACTCACACTATGCTTACTGACTATAGGACGATTAGCCTATTTTCCTTCCTATTGAAGGCAATGTAAAGGTTACTAGACTTAGACATTAGGAACTCACTAGACTTGACAACATTTAGCGCATCACAACATACATACGTCAAGGGCAAATCGGTCGATACTGCCCTACACGACATGGTTGTTTATATAGAGTGGAAATTAAGAAGCTGCTACTAGCGTAAGATTTTCTTTTAACTACGTCAAATTGGAATAAATCCGCTTTGCTCTAGACAAGACATGAATTTCCTTTAAGCATGATTGATGAAATGCTGAAAAGCAGAATAATCAATGCAAGCATTGGGGAAGGTTCCATACGGAAGGTGAGGTGTACCCCACCGCAGGTTTTGGCTCCTGGTGGTAAATGGAATTCTTGTGGAATTTAACCGACTTCGAGTAAGGGTTGTGGCCTATGCTGATGACGTTGTTGTGCTGGTAAGTGGCAAATGTTTGTTCACGATATCTGATATCATGCAAGTTAGACTAAAATTACATTCAAAGTGGGTACGAGAAAATGACCTTGGAGTTAACCCTGCGAAGGTAGAATTAGTTCTGGTCACGAAGAAGCGGAAGATTCAAGAATTCTTGCTGTCAGTACTGCATCGTGTAGCTCTGTAGTTCTCTCTCTCTTGGAACTATACTTGACTACCAATTAACGTGGAAAAGGAATGCACACTTCTCCTGCAAGAACTCTATATATAATGTTTCTCCACATACTTACCAATAACTGTCTTGCCTGGTGTCAGGCACATGGAAAAACAACCTATCTGTTCAAATTAAAAAGTGTACAAAGATCCGCAGCTGTCCTAATTTTTTGCGCCTCTAGAAGCACACAGTCAGCCTTGAATGCTATCATAAATCTTCAATTCAATTTATTTCATAAACGAGAACCTAGCCAAAAATCCATGAGCGATTCCAATATCTTCTTTACATGGACTACCCTTCATCTACTTCTACCCCTCACTGACCTACTTCTCCGATATAGACGCTGTTACCATTTTTTTTTTAATTTTGCCAAGAAATTGTCTTGGGTTAGTGATTAAACTTATTTTTAACTCCTTACTTTCACTCTTTCTTAACTTCTCTTTTTAGGATGAATACGATGGACAAATATTCTCCGAGTAAAGCGTTCTGCTTTCAGCAGACGCGCATCCTCTAACCTAACCAGGGGTCAAACCTTTGGTGGCATCTGTTTTGAAGCATGCGGAATCAACAGAGTCGTTTCCGACACATCTTCATCCTTGCATAGTATTCCACCTCGTTTCATTCCCATATTGATAAAATACACATGATTCTGCAATGGCCTATGTGATTATAAATCTAAGGTCCTCATTCCTCATTTAGTTTCGCTTTCTTGTTATAAATTCTGGCGATCTTCTTTTCTTATCAAAGTAGTAAAACAAAAAAAAACAGGATTCCTAAAAGTTCAGAACAATCAAATCCAATGATGACTTCTCTTAAATCTCTTCCTTCTCTAAAGCGCACAACAGGCAACTTACAGGGGTAGTGTAAACCTAACCTAACATACCTAAAAATCATGTTCCTTCCGTAGTTCACCAGAAACTATCCGGGTAAAAAAATTAGAGTATTTTTAATTGAAAGAATTTCTACATCTAGTACAAAGGTCAATCTATCTGACGAAGATCTACCAGAGTGTTATCACTAGCGAAAAAATAGATCAAACTTGCGATATGGATCAGGTCTCTGGCATCTCACCTCTACATGGAATGTGAATGGAGTGAACTTTTGCGCTCATGTGAGGATAAAGAAGTGTTGGAAACATTCGAACATCTACTATGCAATGTAGATGGCAAATGCTTCGTAGCTTTGCCAAAAATTTATCATTATAATAAGCTCTAACACTTAATTCATTCTTTGTCCCCATCGCTTCCTTCCCTTCTATATCGAACCAATGGCCTCTAAGTAAAACAACAGCTAAATATTTAACTGCTTTTATAGAAAATTATCATTTTTTCAATAGAGTTAAACACAAACCGGAACATATTAATATGCAATTTAAATAAAAAGTATCAAATTCTTACTACATGAATATTTTGTTTTTTTTTTACATTAGTTGAAGCAGGAATTAAAATACGAGGATTCTTTATATAATTTATTTATACTGTTGCATTCTAAATAATTGATTTATGGGTTGATTTTAGTTAAAATATAGCAAATAATATTCAGCGCCGCTACTTAAAAAATCTATATTCTTTCGAATGTCGGTTCGATTATTTAAAGCAATACTTTTGCAAAATTTTGAGGATCTAGTGCTATTTGAAATAAGGTGCATTACATAAAATTATAATAAATAAACAAAAGAAAAAGAAAAAAAACTTTTTCATTGGGGATATGGGTAGTTTATGAAACGTGCGATAGGTGGGACTCAACTCAAGAGAATGTAAACACAAACAAAATTAAGGGTTATAATGGCATTGAAAATATTCTAAAAATCACAATTAGTAACCTGCATCGTGGGTTGCCAATGAATCCTTTGACCCGCTTACATCCGCTGCTTATGAAAAAAATTATTCAGTTTGAAAAATAGAAATGAACAAAGAAATGAACAAATTAAATAATGTGACAAATTTTGCTAAAAATCAATTTGATTGAATGATAACGAGTTATTACATGTTATTTCTTCCAAACTAGACTCGGAAGCTGACACAAATTGACTCTTATATGAGCATGTAATGAGCTGATGATCTGGAGGAGCTGGCTCTGGAGGAGTTGTTGGAGGTGGAAATATCTGGAATCCTTTATGATAATCATACATTAGTAAAATGAATATATAAACTGCCTGAATATCATATCATATATTATTGTTTTTGGACTAGCTATATATGAGATAGTGTGCGTGTATAAACTAATAATTATATTTATAGTAAAAAATAAAGTAAGGAAATACACAGTAGAATAAGTCAAAGACCCAACATTCTGGATGAAGGGTTTGCGAATAAAAAAAATCTCATACTTTTTGGAGTATTAAAAAATACTTACATAAACTATTTGTATAAATACGAAGTATGTATATATAACCATTTCATAAGAATACAATAAATGTAATATTCAAAAAATTCAAAATTTGTTAATTACCGACCGATTCGTTTATGCTTCTTGAATCTAATTCTATAAATATATATTCACAATACCTCCCATGATACATAAAATTACTTTATGTTAATATTTGTACAGGTCTTCGCAGTTTTTGTTTTCTTGCAGTACAAATTCGTTCATTTGCTGCTGATTGTTCGCTATAATAGTCCTCATGTTGTATTAAAAATACATATTAATGTCTCTTTTACACAATTTAAATGTCCTTAATTTCATAAGAGTTTATTTATCTTTTGATAGACATATATTTTGAAGTAACAATATCAAGATATGAGAGACGTTGTGAACATATAGTTAAATTAACCCCAAAAAAATTAGTGCTCTTAATATGTGTATACGGTATACACAAATCATGGTAATTCTTTATATGTATGTTAGGACAAAATTATATTACAATAAATAGTAATAGTCTAATAAATGGCAACAAGTTTAGATCTGAGATAAATCTTAAACAAATCATTATTATGAAGGAAATACTATAAAGATCTGAATTCTTATGAAATGGTTAGTATTCATGCACTTACTCTGATGGATCATTTTTGGTTTTTCGTTGCTTTCTTCATAGATTTCATCTAAAGATATGTCTCTTTCTTCTGAAATGACAACGACCTATGTAACAAAAATCATACTTTTGTAGACAAGGACATACCATTTAATGAGTTTAGAGAACGTGTAGGAAGCATTTCGTAATTTTCACTGCCGGAACCATCAGTACCTAGGGTACTTGATAGCATATAGCTTTCGTGACGCGGTGGGGGTCGTGGCAACTTGACGGAATTTTCAAGTGTTCCCTCACCTGAATCCAAAGTAATTGACTCTTCAACGTGTAGATTTTCTACGTCATACTTGTTATCCCAAGCATTCTTCAAAAATGGACTATAAAAAGCAACTGCAGACAGAAAAAGCACGAATAAAAAAATGATCTACAAATATTGTGTTAAATACATACATTTTACATACTGATCGGCAGAAAATGTCATAAAACTGGCCTTATAACGATCAGCCAAAGCGTTCCCTTCTGTGATGAGAAATTGACATAGTTCACTGCTGAAAAATGCATTTGCACCACCGCTTTCCGTTATAGCTATAATTTGCAACGGTATATTTGCATTTTGCGAAACCAGAACGCTGAAAAAGTACAACAACAATTATGAAATTATTCGCCTAAACTTCAATGTTCATGAAACGCTTACCTTAGATTAGCCAATGATGAACGTCTCTTTGTGGAATATACAAATATGAATCCATGTATCAATTCATCGCGATATTGATTTATTCCATGGTATGATGATAGTATAAATTCAACCCTTTTCTTGGAGTCTCCAATGAAAACGTCCACCACCACGGAATGTTCAAGTGCCTTGCAGAATGTTGATTCATCAATCAATGGATTGATGATGTTTTCAATATCATACTGATCGCCACAAAACATGCACACCAATATACGAAGATCTGTTTGATTCGGTGGAAATGTCTCAAGTGTTTTCATTTCGGCTACTCGTAGGGAATCGATGACAATATTCAAAATTTCATAGACATATTTCTGATGGCTTTGTTGGTGGTCAATAAAATCACAGTGAAGCATTTCAGCCAAACGCAAACCTTCGTTGCGTAAGTACTCAACTTCGTTTTCTTTCAAGTCGTGTGGCTGGTACACCAACACAATAGGAAGATTTTCAAATTTGTCTTCCAGTTCCAAATTGCAGAGTAGAGTGCGCTCTAGGTTGTCTTTAAGAGTTTCAAAAGACTGCAGATTTGAGTATACACAGATCAAACCTACAAAAATATTAACATTTATAAGGATATAAGTTTCACTTCTTCTTCAAACAGTTCACAATTATTTACCACTGGAATAAACATCAATGGCCTTAAATGCTTCCATATCACCATTCGCTATGCGATAATTTAGATAATATGTTTGATTTTCGTAGATATATTCCCCTTTGGAACCGGTGCACATGCGTATGTCGTTGAGTAAATCGCTAGCCAAGTGCTCGGATCCCACAATTAACAAATTCAGTGTTTTATCAGATCCCTGAGATTTCCAACTGCCACTTCCACCACTGCCAAGTGTTTTATGGCTACCACCGGACTTGTCGGCCAAAATCTCTTCAATGAAGTTGTCAACGCAACTGTGATAAAATGGGCAATGATCACGTATGGGACAGTGCATAAATCCTAAATGCTGGAATAGAATAACTCGCCTCTCCTGATCTAGCCGATCCATTATTTTATACCTGATTTAATATTAGACAGAGAAATAACAATGAGATTTAGAGGTTTCTGAAAATTTTCTCAATGCAATACCTGGAGTCATCCTGTAGGATATCAGTAATTTGCCGGACATCCTCTTGTGTTATAATATCAACGTTTTTGAATTGTTGAAAAAACTGGGCATGTTCCAGAAGAAGTTCAATGAAATTTTGCTTGCTCTTTTCAATGATTTCGTCCTGGTGTATATCATAAATTTGCTGACAGTCGTGTTCAGACAAGGCTTCAAAACATTCGCGCCCCATAAAGAGAACACGAACTTCAGATAGTTGTTTGCCCGGAGTAACGAATCCAGATTCTTCCAATAGCATTTTAAACTGTTGTTTCCATCTAAAAAACGGTTTGAAGTCATTGAATAAAATACTACATTATAACGACGAACTATAATACATACCCAATTTTCTTCTTGTCCTGTTGAACAGAGTTTAGAAAATTACGAAATACTGTCTCGGCCTCTGATGTTTCTAAAATATCGAAAGGTATGCGAACTTCATCTTCGGTTTCATCCATGTCTACCAATTCCTGCCACGAAGCCTGCGGGCACTCAAAAAAGTACTGATCAAATTCCACATGATTTCTCATATAGCTCTTGGCACATTCCCAAATATCATCGTCGCTCGTGGAAAGGGCATTAATGTCCGGCAACATGTACTCAAGAGTGCGGGCAAACTTATCCAAATACTGATGTAGGCGCTGGTTCATGTAGTCATCACGCAACTTTTTCATGTGTCTCCGGAATAGTTTCTGCCCGGCATCATGACCAAAAATATTCAAGAATTCTGTCCATTCGCGGAATTGAGCAAGCATTTTTGAGCCATGTGTCCATAACACATGATAATCCGTTATTTGATTGCGTATGAGACGAGTAACTGCTTCAGAACGACTTTCCAAAAGTTCCTTGCGCGATCTTGCAGCTTCTTGATATGGTATGATTTTTATGCGATTTTTCACTTTGTCGATCATTTGGGCCAGCAGAAGGAATGGCAAATCTGTATTTATTGATTCGTGGGCCGATGTCTCCACCATTTGTATCATGCCCTTGTACTCCTTGCGTTGGCAAATTTTTTCCGCCTCCCGCACATACAGATCACAGGAATCATCATTTTTGGTGGTCACGAGCACCAACGGCTTTTTGTTTTTCAGTATTAAAGTAATTGCATTTTGTACAAATTCAACCTGTTTTTCGATATTTCTATTTGGCACAGGGCTCACATCAAACACCACAACAAAACCATCGATTGCCAGCCTACCATCAGGCATTATTTTCTGCTCATATTCCTTTTCTATTCCCAATTGATTTTTGCAGATGTACATAAGTTTTTCGGCCGAAAATACTTTTGTGCTGGTGCACCTCTTCAAGTAGGTCTCCATTTTACCCACCTTGAAGGGCTGGAATGTGGAGTCGTCCATAAATTCCGTCTGTTCGACAATATGAAAGGAGTATTCGGAGCCTTCATCGGTCGTCTTGAGCACATCTCCCCAATAAAGAAAGTGATCATTGTTAACAACTCTCCCGCTGAAATCGCTCTAAAATAAAGAACACATCAATCACACCCTAAATTAAACAACATCTTCTCCATACATACCTGACTCAAAACTGATATGTGATCAATGAAATAATCGTCGGCCATGGGCCTAATAAATCTGTTACATAAACACGATTTGCCAACACCAACTTGTCCTCGGTCCTTCTCAGTCCCCGAGAGACCGATGACCGATATATTGAACGTTTTCATCTTTTATCTGCAAGCAAGCATTGCAAAAACAAAACAAACACACATAATTAATTTACATTGACATAATTACGCTGCAATTATCGCGGTCGAGATGGGTACTACTTAGTGGCAAGTGGGCAAGTGGACAAAGTTTTTCAACTGACCCTAAACGACAAATTGTGTACAATATTCATTTAATAACATTACGTTTTTTTTTCACGGAAGACCGACGGCCGGTTTGTTGTATGTATATGTGTTCGGAAAATACTCAACCGATACATTCATAGTTCAAATCATAAAATACACGGGTGCGGGTGTGTTAATAAAACACTAAAAGATTTTTTCTAACGTCGATGGTTGAACAAACCACTGCAGTCAAATAAGCAATTGTTTTTTGTTTTAATTATTTCCAAGTAATGTCGTAAGGCTCTACTAAAATATGTATGTACCACACAAAACTGTGTGGGATAAATTAACCGAAGAAAAAAACAGTTTTGCAGGCAAAATGTGAATGTGACATTTGTATCCAGCCATCCAGACGAGTTTGCACCCTTGATGTAGTAAAGAACACTCACAAAACGAACAATTTCTTCACATACCACACACGACACACAATAAAATGAATGCAGCACTGAAGCCATATTAAACTTACTTCGCTGTTATTAGTATTATTAATATTGAGATTATTATTTGCAATTGTTCAGTTTTGGGAATTTTCCAAAAACAACAAAATAATAAAAAAAACATTCAACAGTTCTGAATAAATTTCATTGTAGAAATCGAATGAAACATCATTTCTGATAAAAAAAAATTATACACATACAGAAAAAGATGTTCCTTGCCTTATTCTGTCCTCGAACAGTCCACTTGCAACGACAAAAAATACTTCCTTTGAGCATGACTGACAGCAGCAGTAAGTTGTTGTCGGTTGTTGGATGAAAGAGCACAGCTCGGTGACGAGAGAGCAGAATCTCAAATTCGGACAAAGAGAGCAAAAGAGAACGATGGGTTATGAGAACGGATGGGTATCGAGTTGTTTATGTGTGACATGTCAGATAATGTAAAAAAGGAAAAAGGATACGCGAGGAAATTGGTTGTTAAATGCTATGCCAATTCACTTATTATGTTGTACGTCGCGCACACACGCACACAGCCATTTGCACTAGGAAGAAGTTACGTTAGACAAACAGTTTAGATAGACACAACGTCGTTGTAACATGATGTTTGTTGGTAAAAGGAAATTGTAAAGCAGCAATATTCAACGACGGACCTTGTCTGAACAACAGATTGAGCTACGAAAAAGTAACAATATGACACCAACACAACATCACTGATTTTCTCTCTTGATGTCTATCACAATATGCCTTGACTCCAATATTGCGTTCATCCCGACTACTTTTGTTATTGCTATTGTTTTCCTTTTGTGTAATTTTTCGAAACCCATTGAGGTCGAGCATGTGTTGCACAGAGTGTGTATTCCTACAAACTAAATTAACGTGTTGTGTAGGATAGGGAATACCGGTCATTACAAACTATTGACACATCGGACAATTTTCGTTTGTCCGTCCCGCCACATGTTTCAAATGTAATATTTCAAATATAAAACAATAGACAAATGTGTCCTTATTCCCATTAATATAATTCCTTTGTGTATTCTAGAGAGTTTTTACCGATTAACATTTACGAATAAAGAATAATACAGAAATATTATTTATCGCAGGGAATTGTTGAATTTCGTTTTTAATTGGAAATGATTTTTTTTTTATTAATAATAATACTAGAATTACGGACGTCGAGTTTATACCTACTTCTACTAAAGTTAAGCCAACTTGACTCATATCAGAAAATGTAAGGATTTTTTTATGAAGAAAGCTAAATCCGGAACACATCTGGAAATGCAGTCATAACGTTTTATGGTCACAGTATTTCGTTCTGTTGGAATATATTAAACGTCCTAACTACTCATTGCATGCATTTTTGCAATATTGAAATAATCACAAGCCTTAGAAAAACGTTTTAAAAAAGACATATTTAAATTTGAAATAGTAGCAGGGTTAAAAAAATCTAAAAGTCAAATTGGCTCTCAATAATAATGCAAATGCATGCACCTTTATATATATTTCAGGGTATAACTAAACTCCAATGTGAGTTTTTAAAAATTAATATTAATGTTTTAAATATAAGTATATACCTACTTGTCAATTTGACTCAGTCCGTGAATCTAATGTTAACTAAAAGAGCTTTTTTGAAAATAATAATTTGAAAATAATGTTATACTAAACACTATAGGAAAAATAATACTTTACAATTTTTTTTATAACAAGTTATGATCAGGATCAGATTCTATTTCGCGACATTTGTACCCTCTTGACTTCTCTTTCTAACCCTGGCATTTTTTTCCAGTATTTCGAAGTTTTAATGAGACAGAAACCAATTTTTATTTTAGTTCAGAGTCATGTAATGGTGGTGTAGAGGCAACAGCGAAATTAGAAATCCATTGAAATCATGTTTTTTCTAAGGATCAATGCAAAGCAAGGGGTTCATATTCAACTGTTGTAAAACAGGCAAAATACATACTTTCGGTAATGTCGAAAGTAATACGAACACCGCTGACGCACAATAACATTAATTTTTATAATGAAATTATGTGGTGGCCTTTAAATGTCCGACGAAGTCCAGTCATCAAAAGACGTAAATATAGTCTATACCGAAATCTACACACAGGTTGAAGTCTTATTGTACGAATATCATATGAAAAGATTTTAGGTACATTTCATATGACACCCATTAGTAAAATCTAGGACATTTACAAAGTATTGGAAATATATTTCTTCACGTATGGACTGGTAATATGGTTTCAAATGTTCCCTTTCGGAACTGTTCCGATTATTTTATATTATTGATCAAATTCGTGGAACAAGTTGTGTTTAGGTAGGGGCTCATCTCAATTTTTTTTTTTAAGTTTAACAGTCTCTTGGATTACGAAAATATATGAAAAAAAATTAAACAAATTTTTTTCTCAATAGCCGGCTTTTGCCCGGGAATTTTAGACTTTCACCTATGGATAGGTGGAAAATTTGGCTACGCGATTAAAAAATTCCTTTATGTAAAAATTTGTCTTATATAGCTTGCCTTCGGCCGGGGACGAAGTTATGCAAAATAGACGGCCTTCGGCCGGTGATTTAAAACTTTTTTCAATGGACAGGCGGAAAATTCGGCTAATGCATCAACATTTTTTTTAAATTAAAATTTTCCCTCTTATACCTGGACAGTATCTGGAGAAATTTCCTCCTATGGGCAGGTGGATAATTTGGCTACGTGATTAAAAGTTCCATTGTTCTTAGATAGCCAGCCTTTGGCCGAGAATGAAAGACTTTCTCCAATATTCCGGAGCTTCAGAGGTCCATATCTCGGTACGGACTTCCCCAATGAATGTCATATATGTTCGTGGGATAAAACTCTAAACTCAAATTAAGGCAAAATTTTTTCTTCAGAACGCAGAAACATAATAATTTCGATTTTTAAATTTGACCACTCGGAATTTCACAATTTTAACCAATATACCCAACTCCTACATATGAATTTGTTTAGGTACACATTCAAAATGTTTTTCATGCTGGACAAATACTACGTTCGTTATATGAAGAAATTGTCGGCCACCTATGCAATATAATACACTCACGTACGTACATACATATGTAAGTATATTATTATACTTCTATTACAAGCCGCTTAACACAATTCGTAAAAAAATAATTTTGTTTTCTTTTATCGAAAAACCTGTAGTAGTTATTTTCATTTTGTTTGACTTTCGGAAGTAAGAGACAAATACAACAAAAATGAGAGCGGACGTTTTGTTCCCTCGTTCGGAGATGTGTATCTTCAACGAAATAAAAGATTTGTTCATCTTGCATGGGGGTAAAAAATATGAAATAGAAAAATGATTATTCAATACAAAATTTAATTTTATATTTATCTGGATTCCATTTATGTTCTGGTGGTACTCCTCAACAAACACACATAATCACAAATATCTTACATTACTCATTGAAACAAATGCAGATCTTGTAACATTTCTCCATCCGGGATGGACGTATGGATGGATGGATAATGGCGTAGTTGCATTGAAATACTAGTCGCATTTCTCCTGTGCTTGCGCACTAATACAATGAAGCACACACTTTGAAGGTTCGTTGTTTTTCTTTATTTCTGTCTGGATTGGATACAAATTGACAAACTGAAAATACAGTACAAAGTCATCTATCTCCTCGGCGAATAATTAAGCCATTAATTTGGAATTTAACAACAAATGATTAATCCAAAATTTCAAACACTTTCATTAATTTCATTTGTTTTGTTGGTATGTGCTGCTGTGTATGAACATTACTTGGAAAAGTAGCAGCAGAGGCGGCAGCGCCGACAGCATCTAACTAACCAGACAAACTACATATTCACAAAACCACTTTACTCCCGACTCGGCTCAGCTCTGAAACCACCACGATTAGACGAACACACGAATTACAAATAACTCTTTTCACAATTCATCATTTCATGAAATTGACACATTTTCCCTTAAGTAAGTCACTTACTAGGCTCTTAACTGCACTGAAATGTTTATTTTGATTTTTTTTCTAACTATTTTAAATAGTAAAATACTTGTTAATTTATAATTGAGCTCGACATCACTCTATCACTACCGCCCAAAAGAAAACAAATACAATACACAAACGAGCTAATTGTGTAGGGATCTAAGATGAGAAAAGCGAATCGATAACAATTACAGGGTCGTGTTGGGCCTTGTTCGCATGTTTGTGTTCTGTTTTGTACCTCATTCGTGTCGATTTTAGATTTATCGAGCTAAATACACTGTTAAAATTTTTGTATGTTCAAATTTATTTAAAAAAGAAAACAAAAATCGAAAGATACATAAATAAAATAAAAATAATTAAAGGAAGGCGCTTGTATGTTTCATGGTACAATAACAATATGTTCGTACAATAACAAAATGTCCATTGCACAATAACAATATAACTCAATTCGTATATCTGTATGTATGTACAGGAAAATCATGGTACAATTATACAAGGTAGGCTATATTTTGTCAAGAAAGAAAAAATACACACCAACGTTGTGGGCTATAATGTCTGAAAATATTAAAATCAAATGCAACAAGTCATGCTGAATGTCAGGTTTTCTATTCAAAATAGCGTTAAAATATGATTTAGATATTGATTTATTCACAAATCATAAATTTCTGATTCTCAATATTGTAAAATACATCTTCCGTCGCAGCATCTTCCGTTGCAACTTTTTATTTGAACCCCGTTCCTGAACCCACAGAACTGGCAACACATTGAACCAAATTTAAGAGAACTCAAAAGAAAATGGCGTTCTCCTTGTAAACTTTTTAATCGAAAAATTTGTCCGAGTGAAAATGCTAAACAGGAATGACAACATTGTATCTGCGATTACAATTTGTTCTTTTGTGTAATTGTCATAACATCTCAGAATTACGTACATGAATTAACCCGTTCATACAACACTACTCTTAATTCATGTCATCAGAGTTCTTTATCTCAAACATTTTGTTTTTTGTTTTACACCAAAATTCTAACATATTTGTGTGAATCACATATGGATCTAAATAGAAAAAAAATAATTCTGTTTCTCACGACTATAGTATGAACCCATATCTAATGACTTTTAATTCATGTTTTCCATTTTTTTTTTTTTTTAAATATTGTTGTTTTAAATATATGTATTTTTGTTTGGGTTTCCCCACATTTGTTTCTTGTTTTGTACGCTAATTTCAACCAAAGGGAAAGAAATTCATATCGCATTATGTACATAACAATATTTACATCCTTCTGCATATATAAAAACTAGAATTTTTTTTTACTTTTCATTTATCATTTTCAATTTTACTAAAAAAGTTTGAAAATTGTATACATATTATTTTCTCTCAATTGTTATGCCATGTTCTGACGGGCATTCGAACAACGTAGTTCGCTCTCAGAATTACGTACATGAATTAACCCGTTCATACAACACTATTCATAATTCATGTCATCAGATTTTTTTATTTCAAACTTTTTGTTTCTTGTTTTACACCAAAAATGTAACATATTTTAGTGAATTACATAGGGATCTAAATAGAAAAAATAATTCTCTTTCTCCTGACTATAGTATGAACCCATATCTATTTACTTTTCATTCATGTTTTCCATTTTTTCTGAAAATGTTGTTGTTTTCAATACATTTTTATATTTTCTCAATTCAAATGTCACATACTGTCACATATAAAAATTTGGAGAATATTTTCTTTGAGTTGCCTCACATTTGTTTCTTGTTTTGTACGCTAATTAGAACCAAGGGAAAAGAAATGCATATTGCATTATGTAGAAAACAAAATATACATCCTGCTGCATGTATAAAAACTCTACAATTTTTTACTTTTCATTCATGATTTTCAATTTTACTGAAAAAGTTTGAAAATTTCATAAATATTTTCAAACTGTCAAAATTAATTTATTTTCGATAAATACTCTCAATTGTTAGGGATGGGACAAAATTCTTGGTTATTCAGAGAGTGATTCGAATTGAACATTGTACAAAAGTCGGTGTTCGCTCAGAAAATGTTGTATGGGGAACTAAGCATGGTACAATAAATACAATGTAGGGCAGGTTCATGGAATTAAAAAATCAACTTCGTAGCTGGTGGCTAGTAACCTCTAAATCACAAAAAAATACAAATTTTCATTTGTTTGACATTTTATTTGTTTATTTCTAATTTGATTTACAATAAATACATTACATGTATAATTTCGCCTTTATATAATATAAATATAAGATTTTTAATGTTACATATTACATTATATATATTTGTCGGGTATTGTCCCCCTTTACTTCTTATAGTTCCAAAAGAATGCTCCGATATGTCTTGATTCAATCGATTTGTCAGCATATACATTTGACATTAATATGCCTTTCTGAAACGGACACAATCCCTTCTTCCCTGGGATAATGAGTTTGGAAACGGCTTCGGAAATTTTATTTAATATTTCGTTTTGTTGATGATAGTTTATACCATATGGTTCCTATGAAATCAAATAATATCATACAAAATGGTCATTTATTTACATTTTTTATTTTTATACCAAAAACCTGGGTGATTTGTTAGCCGTAAATACTCCTCAAAGAATTTTATTCAAAAAATATTTGCATGAAATAATCTTCAAGCTTTAAATTATATGGAGTATTCTGTCGACTCATGTCATACATACATTTTCTGAATTCTATGTTCAGCTCTTCGTATAGCTCTTAAAATTATTTTTTAAATGACTTTATTTGTCAACCTTGTCAAATATAAACAAATTGATATTCAAAACTGTTTTGACACTTAAAGACACCTCAGGAAAATATTGGAATTAGATGTTAGCTGTGCCCTACCTTGTAATAATTATACCATGGAACTAAGTAATTACTTCATAATTACGGGTTGAACAACGAATGAGAGAGGGAACAACGAATGAAGAGGGAAACATTTCAAAATCTCTCTCAGAGTACAAAATAATTTGAAAAGTTCGGGAGCGCAAATCTAGTAAATATATCAAATTAGATGTCAATATTTCCATATCAACATAACAGCCAATCAGAAGTTTGCATTCCTTTTTACCATTTTTAATCGGCTAAATTTCTCAAATAAAAATTTTACAAAGAGAAAGCCATTTTGTTTAGTGGTCTCTTAAATACAATAATACAATGTAGGGCAGCTTAAATTGAATAACAAAAAAGCAACTATGTATGTGGTGGCTTCTTCTGTCAAATATAAAATAAATATACGCAAAAAGCGAAAAATGAATGAAAGGCTATGATTTCTATCCAAAATCCAGTAGGGAATACCATGAAATAGTTGTTTCATCCATAACAAAATAATTACTTCCAGACGGACGCTTTAGAAACTAATTTTCATTTCCATTAAATTTGAATATATTTCAATTTATTTGACATAGTACACACATACGCAAAATATGTAGTTTTATTTGATGGAACAAGCCACCTTAAGAAAAAATTGTAATCAGTTGGTAGCTCTGGCCTACCTTGTAATAATTATACCATGGTTGTAATCATGCTATAATTATACAAGGTATAAGGCAATAATGTCAGAATAAATGAAAACAAATGCAAGAAGTCGTTATGTTCATTTTGCATATTTGTAACATTTTAACAAAAAACGCGAGAAATTAATGGAATGCCAGGTTTTCTTTTCAAAATCGAGTTTGGGATATGTTTTACACGTTGTTTCATTCACAAATCGTACATTTCTTCTTACAAATGTTATAAAATTCATCTTCAAACAAATCGATTTTCGAATGTATTTTGTTATATTTTTCAAAACATTACACACACAGTTACACATTTTGTATAATGACATAATTACCCTGCAAGCATTTTATATCGCCTAAGTAAAGAAACAGTCACTTAAATTCTGGTATAGCATCGTCGGCGACAATCGCGTTCTTATCAGAAAATGATCAAGTTCACGGGAAGAGAAATAATATTTGAATAAATAAATTCCATAAAATTTTACGTAGGTCGATTATCATATTTTGAATAAATTAAACAAAATATATTTTCTAAAGCTAAACAACTCATATTTATAAGTTTTCGAGGCAGGAAACTTCAAAAAATTTATAAATTTAAATTATTTAGCAATTTTTGCCACTGAACACATGATATTCGTACATTTCGAAGGAAGATATTTTCATTTAAAAGCTGTATACTGTCCATGGCACAATGAATAGGTAGTCCATTTAGCGCAGCTGATGTCTTGATTAACTGTCAAAGTGGGTAATTTCTATGTGAATTCGATGTGCAGTGTTGCCAACCATTTAAAATATTACATAAAAAAATTGACAGATAATCGAGACAAAAACAAAGGTTTTTGTTTTGATACATCACCTTATTATTGCATCATGATACTGTCAAACGCAAATTTATGAAAATTTGGAAACATATGACTGCATGAGACTACCTTGTATAATTTTGTATATGGCTTTGGCACAACTAGCCACAGTATGAAAAAATTGTAATTTATAAGTTGCTATGGCCTACCTTGAACATTACAGCACTCAGAGGAAAATCTTTCGGAGTATTGGAAAGAACTCTTATTATAATCATATTCATGACATAATTATGTTGTTTGTTTTTACATTTAACGGTTGACAAATACAAAAAGGAAAATAAAAATTATTTATAGAATTATTGTTTGTTTACTTTCCAAACGATCACAATATTGCAAAATCATTTCCATTGTTGTACTTTTCTTTTCATTTTTATATTGCAAACAAATATTTTTGGCGCAAATTAATAATTGTGTATGTATACCAACAGACATCAGCTGATCATATGATTTGTATGAATGTTACGGAAATAAGATATTCTTTATCTTGGAAAAATCAGTAAACCGGTCATCGCAATCTTTATTGAAAGTCCGTATTACCTAAATGCACAAGGACCTTATTTACTTGTGTGTCAATTGAAAACAATGAAAATGAATGAAAACGTTTTTGATGATGTTTTGCCTAAAGGTCAATGAAAAACTTGTGTTTATGTTTTATTTAGTTTTTTATTCTTCCAATATTTCGATTGTTATCGACAATCATCATCAGGGATCTGTTACAAAATAAACAATTGGTTACATATTGAAACACGAAAATTATAAAACACACGAATCTTACAAAATTTTTTTAATTTGGCACAATGGCACAATGAATAGGTAGTCAATTTAGCGCAGCTGATGTCTTGATTAACTGTCAAAGTGGGTAATTTCTACTTGAATTCGATGTGCAGTGTTGGCAACCATTTGAAATATTATATGGAAAATGTTAACAGATAATTGAGACAAAAACAAAGTTTTTGTTGTGATACATCACCTTCTTATTGCATCATGGTACGACCCATGGTATAATTATTACAAGGTAGGACACAGCTACCAACTGATTACAATTTTTTCTCAAGGTGGCTTGTTCCATCAAATCAAAATACATATTTTGTGTATGTGTGTATTGTTTTGAATACAATGTCAAATAAATACAAAATAAATTGAAATATATTCAAATTTAATTGAAATGAAATTTTATTTTTAACACGTTCGTCTGGATGTAATTACAGTATTTTTCGGTTAATTGCACATCAAAATTTGCACAAATTTTTGTTCAATTAACCGAGGAACCAATTATCCGAACCCGCTTAATTGAATAGTTTTTCAATTACAGTAATCACGTATAACTGGAACAACTAATGATTTAAAAAAAAATCCAATGTCAAATACAAATTACGCTTTTTCGCAGTTTTTCCTTTGCCATAAACATATCTTTTGAATTAGTAGAGATGCCACATAGTCTTTTTCACAAATCATGTTAAATATGTATGTAAAAAAATGACATTATTTTTCAATTATTATTATGCAATTAACCGGTGAAAAGTAAAAGGAAATTAATTTTTGATGACATGAATTTTGAACCTATTAAGCGGGAAAATCAATTAACAGGGTTTAATCCGAGAAAATTTACATGTATTTTCCTATGAAATATTTTTTGCCCCACCATGTGGTTCAATTAAGCGTGGAAACCAATTAACCGTAGGGCCAATTAACCGAAAAATACTGTACTTTGTTATGGATGAAACAAACATTTGATGATATTCCCTACTGGATTTTGGGAAGTAATCATAACCTTTCATTCATTTTTCGCGTTTTTAGTTTTGTGTTGAAAAAATGTCAAATGTTGCGTATATTTATTTTATTTTTGGCAGAAGAGGCCACACGTGCACAGTTAATTTTTGTTATTCACCTCAAGCTGCCCTACCTTGTATTATTGTACCATGGTACGACCCATAAGAAAAACGGAACGCCCATTTTAACAACGTGGTTCGCTCTCACAATCACGTATATGAATTGACCCGTTCATAAAACACTATTCTGAATTCATGTCATTAGAGTTTTTTATATTTTGTTTTACACCATAATTTTAACTTATTTTCATTATTATTATTAAGAACACATAGCTATATATATTTTTGTTTATTCCACATTTGTATCTTGTTTTGTACGCTAATTAGAACCAAAGGGAAAGAAATGCATATTGCATTAAGTAGATAACAAAATGAGGGTGTACATTTTGTACTTACTTACTTAGCTGGCTTGTTACAGAACGGTTGTTCCATAAGCCGAGCTTAAAAAAGATTTCCAAGAGCATCGGTCTTGTGCGCAAGTCCACCAATTTGGAAGACCACGTTCCAAGATGTTGTTTTCTACTTGGTCTTTCCATCTAATTCGTGGCCTTCCCCTTCTACGGGAACCATCAGTAGGCTCATTTTTATATGCCTTTTGAGCTGGGGCATCTTCATTCATCCGTACAACATGGCCTAGCCACCGTAGTCGCTGCAGCTCAATACGACTGACTATGTCGATGTCCGCGTATAAATTGTAGAGCTCGTGGTTCATTCGACGCCGATATTCACCGTCGACGCAGATCTGCCCGTAGATCTTTCGGAGAATTTTTCTCTCAAACACCCCAAGCGCTGCCTCATCTGCTTACGCAAGTACCCATGCTTCTGATCCATATAATAGCAAGGGTAGTATCAGCGTCCTGTAAAGTGTGAGTTTGGTCTGGCGAGAGGTGGCCTTGCTTCTAAACTGCTTGCTTAGACCATAGTAGCATCTGTTGGCCATCACAATCCTTCTCCGAATTTCAAAACTGATATTATTCGTTTTATTTATGGCGGTACCAAGGTATATAAAGTCTTTAACTACCTCGAAGCTGTAGTTCTCAAGTTCCACAGTTGGTCCGAGTCTACTGGACGTCTTGCGCGTTGATACCATCAGCTTGGTCTTCTCGCCGTTTACTGCCAGACCCACTTTGACAGACTCCTTTTCAATTTGTTCAAAGGTGGCTGTTACCGCTCGCAATGTTCGACCCATTATATCGATGTCATCGGCGTAGGCGAGTAACTGATGTTGTTTGGTGTACCGAGTGCCATTTCTGTTCACCTTTGCGTCTCGTATTACCTTTTCCAGTAGGATGTTAAAAAGATCACACGACAAACTGTCACCTTGTCTGAATCCTCGTTCGGTATTGAAGGGCTCCGATAGGTCCTTTCCTACTTTAACGGCTGACCTTGTGCCACTTAAAGTTATCCTGCATTGCCGTATTAATTTTGCAGGAATGCCGAACGCAGACATGGCTTTAAACACCTCTGAACGGATAGGGCTGTCGAATGCGGCTTTATAGTCGACAAATAGGTGGTATGTGTCGATGTGTTTTTCGTGGGTCTTTTCCAGGATTTGGCGCAGAGTGAAAATCTGGTCAATGGTGGATTTGCCAGGTCTGAAGCCGCATTGGTATGGTCCGATGATGTCATTGACCATTGTCTTCAATCGTTCACACAGCACACTGGAAAGCACTTTATATGCGATGGGAAGGAGACTTATTCCTCTATAGTTGGCACATATCGTCTTGTCTCCTTTTTTGTGCACGGGACAAAGGATGCAGAGGTTCCAATCATTGGGCATGCATTCATCTAGCCAAATTGTGTTAATCAGATGGCGCATGCTCCTGACCAGCATCTGGCCACCAGTCTTGAATAGTTCGGCTGGTAACCCATCGGCTCCTGCTGCTTTGTTGTTCTTGAGCCGATTAATTGCTTTTATGACCCCATCATCTCTTATTGGTTCTGGGGTATCTTCTTCATCGCCACTATTTGATACTAGTAGCTTTTCGAAATGCTCCTTCCAGATCCTCAACATGCTGTCTGTATCTGTCCTTCTTCATCTCTACAGGAGGATGTGCCTGCACCAAAGCCTTCGGTTTGGTGTTTTACTCGTTGGTAAAATTTCCGGACTTCATTCTGACTCCTGTACATCTCGATTTGCTCACGCTCACGTTTTTCTTGTTCTTTCTTCTATTTTCTGCAGACAGTAGCAACACGTTACGTGTTGCTACTGTCTGCAGGGTTGCCCTATACGCTGCGTTTTTCACATCTGTAGCATTACGACACTCCTGATCGTACCATGGGTTTCTTGGTGGTGGTTTTTGGTACCCAATTGTTCTTTTTGCTGCAGTTTGTAGGGAGTGGGCAATTCTTTGCCATTGTGCTTCTATACTATTATCGGGACAAGAAGTGCTTTCTTCAAGCAGATGGGTAAGTTGAGCGGAGTAGGCCTCGGCTACCTGTTGTGTTTGCAGCTTTTCGACGTCGAGTTTCCGTGTTGTATTAGATCGCACCTTTGCTGCAACATTAAGACGGGTGCGTACCTTGGCTGCCACAAGGTAATGGTCCGAAACGATATTCGCTCCTCGGATCGATCGGACGTCTAAAACACTGGATTAATGCCTTCCGTCTATCACAACATGATCAACTTGATTTCTCGTTACTTGATCAGGAGAAATCCAGGTGGCCTTGTGTATATCGAGGTGCTTGAATCTGGTGCTGCTAACTACCATGTTTTTTGCTGCCGCGAAGTCAATCAACCTCATGCCGTTGTCGGATATTTCTTCATGAAGGCTGAATTTTCCGACGGTGGGGCCAAAGATATTTTCCCTTCCGATTTTTGCATTAAAATCTCCTAGCAGAATTTTATTGTCATGGCCAGGGCAACGGTCATATGCTGTTTCTAGGCGCTCGTAAAATATGTCTTTGGTCTGTTCATCTTTTTCTTCGGTCGGAGCATGGGCGCAAATTAGACTGATGTAAAAGAACTTCGCTTTTAGAGAAAATTTAAGTTTAACGTAATTTTTTTGCCGAGGCGAAAACTAATAGTTTCGCCTTTAAATAAAAAACGCAACCAAAACACAACACAATTCATAATTTGTAGGATAATTTACTTGAGAATCTACTCTTGAAATAGTCCAAGTGCTTCACAATAGCAATAAAAATTGAATTGAATGTTGACAAATTATTAATATTTTCGTTTTGCAGTCTAATAGAATTTTGTATGTATGTATAAGTTTCAAAATATGATTTGACAGCAAACTTTATGCTCACCTGTGCTTACTGTCCGAACTTATATAGACTTTGAATTTCAGTATACAGAAATTAGAGACATTGGAAATAATGAAGACCATGGTACAATTATAAAAGGTAACAGCAAATCCCAGCTGATTTGATTCCAACGTAATACTAGTGTCAATATGAAGTTGACAAATTATGTTTTTAAAAATCACCCAACAGGAAAATTGGGAACACATACAATTTGAAATTGTTCTTTATTAAATGTGCTCCCGTATTCAATTTACTCAATCTGCCTGCTGGGAAAGTTTGAGGAAGCAAATCTTTTTTCAAGGAATAACTCGATATTCCCAGCATTTCCATATGTGTTACACATATATATGGCAATGGCTCAATTATAGGAAAGATGTGGAAGCGATAAAAATATTAATTTGATAGATTTTCATTCATGTTTTTCCATTTTTATTTTGAGGATTCGAAAATATTTCATTTTCAAAATAAAAATAATTTGATGATAATTTGTTTGTTTGTTTACATTTTTCTGTAAAAAAGAGTTGACACTAGTAGAACTTACAACAAAAAATTTCCATGTGGTTGTTGTATCGTATTTTGTACAACAACACTTGATGTTACCTTCTATTATAATACCATGTCAGAATATAAAGGATTATCATTTTACATTACTTACTAGCTTACAATTCTTGCAATTGTTGGCATAAAATATCTCTTACTGCATTATTCGAATTAACACCATAATCGACGACAGTGTTATCTTCAGTTTCACAAACGACATCTTCAAATATCATGTCGTTTGTATCTGCAAGGTTGTGGAGAACGCAACAAGCTCTTATAAAATGGCATAATTTTTCAATGCCTCTCAATTTGCAGTAATAAAGCTGTATAAATCTTTGTTTCGATATTCCAAACGTGTGTTCAATTTTAACACGACCAGAGCTCAATTTCATGTTAAACAATTTTTTTAGTATTTGTGAGATGTCCGTTGTCTATATATGGCGTTACAATGTTTTTATTGCATGGGTATGCAGAGTCGCCAAGAATATAGTAATCTATACATAAATATAGTATGTAAAAATAAATAACTATAAAGGATATATAACAGGAGAGAATATACAAATATTATATCTTTTTGTTTATGCACCACAATAGGAACTCACCTATTGCTCCAGAAAATCCACACTTTATTTTGGAAATATTCGCTTGATTATGATTTTTTCTCTGCAGAAGGCCATTTTATGGCCTGCGGGCTTAAACCAATTACAAAAATATGTTACTCTTACAATAACTCGACTTTCAGTCGAAATGGTAACATTCTAACTGATAAGTTTCGCTAACTGCATGCTTCATCGTCATCGCTGGAGAGCCTTTTGTCTGCCTGAAGGTGTTTATACTGATCACTGTTTAAAAACGTTTCGCTCAATATCATAAAAAACTTCGGAAAATACGGAAGTTCATCATTCCTCATCAGTATATGATGCAATCACACTGATCCTATAATTAAAATTTAATTGAAAATTACTTACTTTTTAAGACATATTTTCCCCCTCATTGACGACATGGTATTACAAATTCGCTGGGGCGATGAAAACCTTCCAGCATATTCAATAAAATTTCATACATTTGTAATTCCGCTTTGAACATTACATATATGTTGTGCTTACCTTTTATACATTTCACCAGACTTTCTATTAATCCATCTGAGTCACCATGCAACCAGTCTTCATCACTACTGGAATCATCGATTGTTGAAAGAAAGAATTCCTTATTCATTTTTCCACAATTGTCTATATTTTTTGTAAATTCTTCACCTTTTTGCAATTTAAATAATATTTTTTTCTCTGACGCTATTGTTCTTTTTCTGCCAAAGATATGTCAAAAAAGCAATTTGAAACATTTACACATTTTTCTCGGCCAAATTTGTCGAATAAAAACTTTACAAGGAGAACGCCATTTTGGATTGTGTTCTCTTAAACTTGCTTAAATGTTTATTTTTTTTTTGGTAAAGGAACGGTTTTTGTTTAAAAAGTTGCAGAAATGGAAATTTAGTAGATTCTTTTAGGAACTCTTATAATCTTCTATCCAGAGACATTATGATACTATTCAATTAAAATTATATCATTCATGGTCAAGTGGTTTTATATTGAACGGAGAATATAACTCGTTTATTTGGCGGTGAGGGTATATTTCGATCCTAAACGACAAATTTAAAGCTTTTACTTATAGTATTGATGATACAACCATTTTTGCGAATTTCTTTCTTCGTTATTCAAATTATTGTAATATCGTGACAAGAAACAAAATATCTCTTAAGATAATAAAATTTTGATCGTGACATAGTGCGCTGTCAAACCAAACACTCCAATTTTCCGAAATAATTTTCGGCAAATTAAGATTCATATTTCATATACATACATTCATTTCGTTGAGTATACTCATAAAAGTACATAATGCTCATACCTAATTTATTGCGCTCCGCACAAAAATACTCACCTTTATACGCAGGTAGAAGTCATTTACACTCACGTTTAACCCAAAAACGTTAATTCAAATATTATAAAAAATTCAAAAAGTTTTTAAACAATAAAAAAAATTTGGAACTACAGAATGCCCATATGACCAGAGAATTAGCTTTATACACTGCGTATCATAACTGTAGACACACCCTTAATTCAATTGGTATGTTAGATGACAAATAAAATGGACCCATTAAGTTATTGTTCACAATAAAACGATCAAAAACACATATTATTCAACAAAAATAATTAATTTATTCTTTATGGTTTCGCCGAATTCTGCACATTCATAATTGCTGGTGTTGCATAACTATAGACTCACTTTTACAAAATTAGAAAAATTTATTTTTTAAAACTTAATTAAAATAAAATAACATTTATAAATAATGGGTAGGGCCTCCCTTATTTTGAATAAGTTCAAAAATTTTATCCATCACACTGTTGATCAAAATTATTCGCAAGTCTTCATCGATTTACCGCCATTCATCGATAATCACTTCTTGGAAATAAAATGTTTGGTATTGGCTGTTTTCTGCATAGACACGACGAGTCAAGATTCCACACATGTTCTCGATCGGATTCTGGTTGGAAATTTTAATATTTTTCGATTTTAACCATACTTGAGTATGGCCACTTTTATGAACTGGTGCGTTGTCCTGCTAAAAAACGAGTCCTTGATTGTTGCTGCTTTCCCAAAATGGCAATAATTTGTCTTCCAAGACTTGAACGTATTCTATTGAATTCATCCGACAACATGGAAATGTCAAATAAAGCATTCCGTGGCTATATAATGTTCTCAAGGAACCGCCACCGAAATATCGTATTAAGAAATAACGATATTTCGGTAACCGCCACCTTGGGTGCATTTTATAGCCACGGAATGCTTTATTTGACATTTCCATGTTGTCGGATGCATTCAAGGGAGTACGTTCAAGTCTTGGAAGACAAATTATTGCCATTTTGCGAAAGCAGCAACAATCAAGGACTCGTTTTTTAGCAGGACAACGCACCAGTTCATAAAAGTGGCCATACTCAAGTATGGTTAAAATCGAAAAATATTAAAATTTAAAATGCACCCAAGGTGGCGGTTACCGAAATATCGTTATTTCTTAATACGATATTTCGGTGGCGGTTCCTTGAGAGCATTG
This sequence comes from Musca vetustissima, assembly GCF_032173495.1. Lineage (NCBI taxonomy): Eukaryota > Metazoa > Arthropoda > Insecta > Diptera > Muscidae > Musca > Musca vetustissima. The sequence goes on along the minus strand of NW_026876838.1, from coordinate 133,020 downwards.
TATAGCCACGGAATGCTTTATTTGACATTTCCATGTTGTCGGATGCATTCAAGGGAGTACGTTCAAGTCTTGGAAGACAAATTATTGCCATTTTGCGAAAGCAGCAACAATCAAGGACTCGTTTTTTAGCAGGACAACGCACCAGTTCATAAAAGTGGCCATACTCAAGTATGGTTAAAATCGAAAAATATTAAAATTTCCGACCAGAATCCGATCGAGAACATGTGTGGAATCTTGACTCGTCGTGTCTATACAGAAAACAGTCAATACCAAACATTATTTTATTTCCAAGAAGTGATTATCGATGAATGGCTTTCAATCGATGAAGACTTGCGAATAATTTTGATCAACAGTGTGATGGATAACATTTTTGAACTTATTCAAAATAAGGGAAGCCCTACCCATTATTTATAAATGTTATTTTATTTAAGTTTTAAAAAATAAATTTTTCTAATTTTGTAAAAGTGCGTCTATAGTTATGCAACACCAGCAATTTTAAAAGTGCAGAATTCGGCGAAACCATAAAGAATAAATTAATTATTTTTGTTGAATAATATGTGTTTTTGATCGTTTTATTGTGAACAATAACTTAATGGGTCCATTTTATTTGTCATCTAACATACCAATTGAATTAAGGGTGCGTCTACAGTTATGATACGCAGTGTATTACACCATTGGTCTGTTCCCGCAGTGCAATAATCTACCAATTTTTACTATTTTCTTCGATATCATAAAGAAAAAATTGTTATCGTAGTAAAAAATTGTACAATCTTGCAGGTTCTGGAACAGACCATATAATAAATGAAAACATATGGTCTGTTCCCGTATAACACTGTTTTTCTTTGAATATTAAAAACTAGAAAATTCTTGCAGTACGGGAACAGACCAATAATAATTGTATGGATATTCTGCCTATCACCACAACCACATCATTAAACTATATTCAAGACTCAACAACGAGGAAATAGTAAAGTTTAATATTTGGTCTCTTCCCGTTCGGCAAAAATCTACTAATTTTTACTATTTTTTTCGATATCATAAAGGGAAAATTGTTATCGTAGTAAAAAATTGTACATTCTTGCAGGTTCTGGAACAGACCAATTATATCTGGAGTGAGGTTAAGAATTGAAATGGCTTTTGTAATATTGGCTGCAAAATGGAGAGTTCTCCACTCTCCCATGGTATTTTTGCTCCATAATGCCTATCGAAAGTATATGCCTGACTTTTTTTAATATTTTACAACTTGTCTAGATTTCCTGTCTGTTACGGGTCTTCCTTGTGCGGCACTGTGGTAAGGGAGCGCAAAATCTCAGATCGATCCCAACCTTGCCACCACTAGTCCAAGGGAACGAACAATTGAAATGAGAAGAACTCGACATATTTCAAACAAACGAATACATCACAAATAAACAAACACCAGACACATCAATGACAAGAGAACTTGGTGATAGGTTCTCTCACTCAGCCCTGCCTAAAAGAACTCATTTAGTGGTTCGTTTATTTATTTTATTTGATTCCTTTGCAATTTAAACCAATTTATAATTCATATGGCCAATTTTAAGTTAATTACAAAGATTCCACCTTATTTCGTATCTACTCAGTTTCGTGGTTTCGTGGACAATTAACGATATTTCACAGTAACAAAAAAGAAACTGCCACCGCCATTATGGGTAATCCTGGCTCACTTTCTTTTACTAGGGGTTAAAAATCTTTACAAAATTAGACGAAATTTATATTAAAATTAATATAAAATGGAATATGAATCTTGGTATCTATTAATAGTTTTCTTTATTCTTTTTTTTTTTTTTTTTGTTTTTGCAAAATAGTCAGGCTGAATCCCAGTTTGTTGTTTTTATAAAAAAACAACTATTTATTAGTGGGGAATGTATGGCATTGTTTGCCGAGGGGTAAGGCAGGGAAGACTATAGTTTCGGATCACGCCACTGATCCTCATCAGTTCCCTTAGTTTTTTGTTGGGATATTCTCCCCAGAAGCTATTGCTTCTATACAAAAAACCTTTCATACCCAAATGTCTCTTGTAACAAGGCGAAGTACTTAGCTGACCAACGACATAAACTAGCCTCACTTCGAGGTTAACAAGGCATTTACAAACAATACCACACCTTTCCCACTCAATTGCACACAACGACTTTGTTGGTGTTGCTATACAGAAACAAACCAAACAGTTTAACCGTGCCTGCGTCTACAACTTCAGTAGTGTTGGCGGTTTATTTGGGATACCATTTGTATTTTGTTTTTGCAAAATAGTCAGGCTGAATCCCAGTTTGTTGTTTTTATAAAAAAACAACTATTTATTAGTGGGGAATGTATGGCATTGTTTGCCGAGGGGTAAGGCAGGGAAGAATATAGTTTCGGATCACGCCACTGATCCTCATCAGTTCCCTTAGTTTTTTGTTGGTTAGTTTTTTGTTTTTTTTTTTTTTTTTGAACGTATATGTAATTTTTATTTTCTTATTAATTTCTAAATTGATATTTTCTTTTATCTTTACTTTCAGATTTCTTTTTATAGTGCTCTTTTAACTCCCATTTCGCAGCGGTCTTAGCCAATGGAATACAAATTAACCCTACTTATCGGCGAGTTTTAAGAATAAATCCTATCGTATTATCTGGGTTTTCGTTATTAATTATTGATTTTCCACTTCCAGGTTGCAAATTGAATGGTAGTACAGGATGTTATTTGGCGGTTTATCCATTATTACTATTTGGCGGCGGCATCCACAGCACAGTACAAGAATACATCTCACCGTTATACAATCTGGCCGGACGTCCTCCATTACTTTAATTGGAGCGCCAGTAATAATTCTTTTAAATTAAAATTGTGTTCACAATTTTTTAGCTCAGTTAAAAAGAATGACCAATAAATAATCGTAAATTTGAAATAAGTGAATTGAATTTTATTTTCCAATTTGCGGCCACAGTAAGTTGACGAGGATTATTCTACTTAAAAAACTCTGATTTTTCTTTTTCTTTCCCTTTTAAAAACTCTCAAGAGACGCCGGTTTTCCCTATCTTCATGGATTTTCTTATTGTTTATCTAGCGAGCCCTATTACCATACGTCAATCACAAAACCTCTACTTGCAATCAAGGCGTATTTAATAAGGTGTAAGTGACAATCATATGGTTTCAAACTTTTTTCTTTATTGTTTGTAAAGTAAATTGTCAAACACATGTTCAGTATTACATTTCGATTTCAAAAATGGTATTTTTTAATAATAAAAATTAAAGAAAACTACAGTCATAGCACCATTCGCCGATTGGCCCACATATTTTATGTTATGCGTGGAAATGTCCATAAATCCCAACTACTTATGAAATCCAGGATATTTTGTTAGCCTATATTGGAATCGGCCCGTTGGTGCTTGTCACAATCCTCAGCGTAGGTTAAATACGCCTATAGAAAGATTTTATACGGTTAACACAATTTCCATGATTTAGTCCTTGACCGGCGATTGAAATTGAAGGACATAAAATTTTCATTAAGAAGGCAAGATTGAAGCCACTCCATAGAAAAAATAGATTGTAATTCACAATATAAACAACACCACAAGGAGCCATGGGCTGCATGTGGAAAACTTAAAATTATTCGCGACCAGGTCTTAAACTTTATTTATCATTGACCTAAAAACGCCAATAACCCAAGAATACAAAAAATCATTAATTATTCCTCAACGAATAGTTCTTGACAAAAATAAATTAATAATTGTTTTTGTTTATTTTTTTCAAAAACTTATTGTCAGCATGACAATTTAATATCTATAACAGCAATGTTGTTTTTGTAAAATATTTGTTGTTGTATCTGATGCATACACCTTATTAATACACCTTGCTTGCAATGCAACTCTGGGATTGGTAAAATAATTCCTTTATCCTAGACACCTGCATTTATATGTTGGTGGCTGCTGGAGTAACATGAACAGAAGTTCATGATGGAGTTTGTTTAACCAAAACTCCCCACGCAACATGGCGACTGTGGTCCTTCACAATTGAGCCGAACCTAAATTGGGAGTAAAAAAACTCGTTACTAACGAGTATTTAACAGTATATCGAATAATGCAATAGAAAATAAAAATACGTTATGCGATTATTTGAAGGATGTTGGATTTATATATGTAGTAAATAGACTACGTAAAATTTATTGAATGAATTGCACCGATTTTCGGTATTTTGAAAACGAAGCTTGCATGTCGTGTTCTTATAAGCAAACAATTATGCAACAGGGACACATTTCGGTATGAATGTAGGCACTGACGAAGTAAAATTAGTTTTTTTTTTCATATTTTAAGTTCAATGGATGATACTCCAACAATTTGTTTGAGAAACCGAAACAATTTTAATAAACATTCTAATTGTTATGCCTTTTATTATTTACTAATTTCAATCTGTGTTTCTTTGGGACAATTTCAGCATATTATTGCACAGCAAATCGAAAATCTTTCAAATTCGGTTTGTTGTTGTGATACTACATCATAGTACCACTTCATACAGTGTAGAACTTCTGTTAATAAATCGCCATTTTCCCTTCGTTTCCAAATGCGATTGAAAGAAGTTTCTAAAATGTATCAAACTATCCGTAGTTTTTCGAAAGAAATAAATCCAGAACATGTAGCCAGGAATAGTTGAATTTGGAACTCTGCGGACCAGCAAGAACATTTGTACACATAAAAAATCCTCCGAGTAAGACATTTAACCGATTAAATCAGTAATGAAACTTATTATACCCCCTACACTCTCAGACGGACGGACATTGCAATATCGAAATAAAATTGTATGTTTCATATACATTTGTAGTCTAAAAGTTCATACATCTTTATTGGGCATCCGGAAGTATGAGTTTGTTTTCCCGACTGGTATTTTACATTTATTCTGATGTCTGACCTGACCGGCATTATAGTACGTTTACATTTAACCGGATTTCGTTAACCCAGTGGGTTTCAATTGTCAATTCCTTTGCATATATGTCAAATAAATGTAGGTTAACCCGGTAAAAAAGTTCTAATGTATATGCCGTTTTAGTTCAGCATAAATTTTTTAATTCGGCCAATTTTGAGAAATTTCCATGTGGTTGTTTTGGTGTTTGTTTTACAACCAACACTTGTTACTTTTAATTAATATACCATGGGTCCCATTAGGGTGTTATGTATAACCGCTTTCAACTGTTTATAGATAACAAGATGTTACAATTATAATTACTGCCTAAAAGTATGCTATGAATTTGAAAACTACAAAGTGACAAAGACTAGCTTAATAAATCACCAAACATTAGCTGTGTCTGGTTACTTTTCCAGTAACATTTACTCAGTGAGTTCTATTTCAGAGAGTAAAGGCGAGTTTAGACTATTCCTTCTAAATCGACTTGATTTGTAAATCGGGATATCAAATCATAACTGTTTAGACTATTATTATAATGAAATAATGCTGATTTGTCAGCCGTTATTTGTTTACGTAGACATACACATTTCACTGCGTCCATGATGTCTGCGGCAATGTTTAATAATTTTTTAATAATTTTGTTAGAAACTGTTCTCTTTTAGGATACATAAAAACCTTTGTCGTTCTAAATTATTGTAATATTTACTATGAATGCGATAAAATTTTCAGCAGTTGACATATTTTTATCTGGCTGTTAAATTGAAAATTAACAATTTTAAAGCATACTTTAAGGAGAAAATATTATTTTTTGGGACAAAAGCAGGGTTGTATTTGAAATTATCTCGATTTAGCATAGGATTTAGAGATTCTGGATAGTACAGAGAAAAGTAAACAGACAACATCCAGTAAGATTTAGCAAAATATGTATCTCGTAATTTCAGTTAAAATGCTTGAAATGTTTTTTTAGACTTTTTAAAGAATAAAATTCATAAAATAAAAAATGTTTCTTGATTTTGTTCAAATTATAAAATTATCGGCTGATTAAATTACATCGAATTGTGCTGCATAAACCTTATTGGAGGAGATTTATCCAGTAACATTCAGTAAGTTCTCAGCGTAGAACTTTCAAACTAGCTCTCCCTTTTCGCTCTCTCATACTGGACTTTGGAGTAAACAGACACAGCTATTAGGTGTGTCTGGTTACTTTTCCAGTACCATTTACTCAGTAAGTTCTACAGAGAAAAGTAAACAGACAACATATAGTAAGATTCAGCAAATAAACACCTGATTCAAGAAAACATTTCTATTTTCGCCAAAATAAACAAAAACAACTGATCCAAAAATGGCTGTGTTTGCAAAATCTTACTGCTTATTATCAGTATTAGTTTAATTTCATATATGTACCAACATAAAATAGAGAAGCTGGACTCCAAGTTTAAAGCTATGGGAAGAAAATGCATATTGTGGCTTGTTATGTCATGTAAGATCTATATTTAAATCACATACACAACTCGATTTTGAAAAGAAACCCTGACATTCCATTCATTTTTCGTGTTTTCAAATGAACAGAAAGACTTGTTGCATTTGTTAATTTTTATGCCATTGCCTCTTCTCTTTGTTGAAAAAAGATAAGCTATCTTGTATAATTGCACAATGGTATTACTATTCTAGTGAATTTAAACATTGTATTTTTGTCAGCAAATACGTCATTAATTCAGCGAAAAGATTTGGGGATCATCCAATCTTTCAATTTTATTTGGATGTTTTTAACAATATCAAACAAAATCATTTACTGAGGCAGCCGAAATTGGGTAATGGGGCAAAACGAAGGCAGAAGCTAATACCACATTTATTAAACCAATTTTTTGAACTTCGCTTAAATGGTACATTCACGAATTTGAATGGAAATGTGATACTAATTATTAAAGATCCCGATATAATAAACAACAATAAACTGAGGTTAAAAATATATATTTATATACGTATGTATACTTAAAAATTTAGACAAATAGTACATAAAAAATCAATATTACAAACACGTTTAATACAGCTCGATTTTATTGATTATCTTCGAAATGAGTGTCTCAAAGGCCTCTTCTATCATTGCGATATATCGCGGAGCTTCCTTGAAACATTTATGTCTAGAATTTGCTGTTAATTGCATTTGTGTTGAATTTATACCAAGAGTGCTCTGAGCGTATAGACTACGGCCCGTTAGCATTAGAATGTTGACACAGTCGTCCGTTAATATTGGAAATGCCTCGGCAAATCGTATTATCGATGGGAGAATATTACGTAGATATTTGCATTTTGCCTCTGTGGATAGCAGTGAGAGTGCCGATTGAATGGTGTTGACACAAAACTTAGAAACACTCAAACTCTTTGGTATGGCATATTTCAAGACCAAATGAGATGTCAGATCTATGGTAAAAATTTGTTTGTCCATTTCGGGCATGCTCAAAAATTCATGTAAGAAATCCAAGCATATATGCATAGATGGAACACCCTTCACCATCATTGGTATAACTTCGCGGGGATAAGTTTGAAAATGAACAAGTTTGGCGAGTGAAGGTTCTGATATGAATGACTGATGGATAAAGGAGCAGATTATGCCCTGAGTTTCACGTAACTCCAGAGATGAAACACGATCGGTGCCATTGGCGTGCATATCAGCTAGAACTTCCAATAGAATATGAACTGCTGCACTCTCTTGAGAAGCAATTAAAGCCGTTTTCAGTTCCTCCCTCTCTGTATCGACCTGGACCTGTCCATTTTTGTCGATTATTTGCCGTGATTGCATCTGAATATTTAGGTGTGCCTTTGAAGCCGCCAAACTGCCCTGCAGAATGCGCAACAATATAATTAATGTGTGTGGACACTGGAATACTTCGCGACCACATCGAAGAACCTGCAGAGGATCTAATACATTTTCTAATACCAGAGAATAACGTTGTACGTAATCTTCGGAGGCCATAATTGATGCCAGAGACTTACGCCAAAAGCTTATGGGTAGCACACCATTCAAACGTAACCAAATGTCTAGATATAGGTTTTTAATGGATCGTGGTACTTGTCGCCTGAAAACTTTGGGTAAATTACGTACAATCGCATCTGCATTTTGGGCCAATTCTTCGGCTGGTAGCTTGAGTAAGGCCTTCAGAACCGGAATGGCTTTGCCGGGTTCTATATCGAGTTTGTCAAAATTGATCCTTTTCAGTGACTCCTGAAGTTGCACACTCAAAGTGGACGGCGAACGCACTACACGCTGATTGTTGGAATGGCTGCAATGCTCCTCCAGCCAATCATCTACCATACTTAGGTGGGGATAATTCGAAACAATAAGTCTAAGAAGCGGGTGGAAAATTCCAATGTAATCGTTATGATACTGCTGTGCCTTTTGCAATAGGTATTTCATTGGTAGTTCCGAAAGAAAGCTATTTGTGTACTCCTTAAGTTTGCGTCCACTCAAGGCGGCGTTCGACAAGTTTGTTATTCGTGTTTCCTCATACAAAACTAAATAGTAGAGCATCAACAGTTGTGCTGTTAGGGGACATTGGACTTGATATTTAGATAAGTCTTCGCTGTCAAGCGACGTAATGCTTGACGGAAGAATTCCTGTTCGAGGGACAGAAATAATATCGCCAATCATATTTGTACCATCACCACTAGATCTGAATATATGCAAAATCTCGTTCTCCGAAAACGATTTGTGCATGTGGTCGACATTAACCTTTCCCTGAGGGTTGGGCACTATCAGTGTATTAACATACACCTCAATCAACGCTGGCATGACGGGATGCAACGGACGCACTGAATTGCATATTTGTTTATATATCCACGATTTGATGGGAACTTTGTGCTTTAAGAACGCCCGCGACTTCAGTAATTGATGGATACAGTGCACTGGTAGGTATCCTGGAATACTGGCGTTTAATTTGGGCGTGACCGGTACCCGAACTGCATGCGAAGCCACCACCTGTTCGGTAAACAGGTCTTGAGTAAAGACTTGCTTAATGCGATTAGTGCTATTGGGCCGAATTGGTATTTTCATCGCCAACGTGGAACACACCAATTCGCCAATAGCGGATATTTGATTGCTATGGAAGTGGATTGCCAGTAAGAGCAACATTTCGCCTAACGATGTACTGGCATCGGATCGTCGACCAAAGAAGACGTCTTCTTTTATAAGCCATTGCAGCCATTCAATCGCTTTATTTTCTAGTGAAGTTGTTGATACCAGAGAGGGGCATGCAATCAAAATGCACAAAGCCAATGAAACAAAACGCATACCAGAGGGTGTAGGCAGCGGTCGACTAGTCACCAGCTGTGCCAGTGCATTTATTTCATCATCGTTAAATCTAAAAAAATAATAATAAATTTTTGAAATATACCGAAGCACATAGTTATTGAGTGAAACTTACTTTAGGCCAGCAATTCCTCGTAAAGCACAATAAAGACGCATAATAACTGCACCCTGAACTGTGTAATCTTCGACATTGCAAGCTGCAGCATCCGAGCCACGGTTGGCCATCTGTATGATACTTAGCAATTGCTGTAACAACTCTGCCCGTACCATTATCAAGGCATCCGCCTTACGCTTTTGACTTGCATGTATATATTCGGCAAACCAAGTTCTAACATTTTGATCTTTGCCCAACAGCATTCCAGTCAAGAAAGATATCTAAATGAAATTTCGGAACGGTAATGAAAGCTGCAAAAATTCCACGTACAATCAGATACCCACCAGATCCTGAGGATATTTCAAACATAGTTTCAACATAAATGAGGGTACTTTCATAATTTCAACACATATAGCTCTCGTAGATAAGGCCTGTATAGGATTTATCTCACTCAGAGCCATTAAGAGTGCCAACTTCTGCTTGCCCTCGGTAGACTCTTCGTCGCAATTGACAATAACATGTGTCACAACATCGCGATAACAATCTGGGAAATTCGCCACTAACGCACATATTATCCGATGGCCGTTAGGAACTTGGACAAGTGTGTCGGTCAGTTCTAGTATATTAAGTAAAGATGGCAGCTCAGCCAGGGCAATGCAAAGTATATCAACAACTTCCTCTAAGTATATGCCATCGTCCAATATTTCTGATTGTACCACCGATTTCTGCTCCGACAATTGCCATTGCACATTGAATATCTCCGACAGCACAACTCTCACTTTGCGAGTCACATCGGCTCTTTCAAATCCCAGTGCAATGCCTGTTTGAAGGCCGAACTCCTGCTGCCCATCATAATACATAGACTTTTGACGAGCTTGCAGCTCTTTTTTAAGTTCCTGCTCTAGTTCGTGGTAGTTAACTTGCAAATAGGAAACGATGCTATTCACAACCTCAATACCAATGAGAACGGCTAGAATTTGTTTACGCGATTCCATAGAAGACTTGGTGTTGTCCAGAGGAGAGAGAAGGCTCATACGGACCAGGGCCGGCAAAACGGGTCTAATTTCATTCTGAGGATATGTACTTAATGCTGTTATGTCGAGATTTTGCATGGCAGCAAACACTCTAGCCGTAACATCCTGCATCCTGTATGTCTGAGCGGCGGAATAAACAACACTAGAGTTGGGTAGTTCAGGAACGGTTTTCGAGTAAAAAGTTGCAAAACTTTGAGGTTTTGGAACGGAGCTAAAATAAAAACGACGACTGAAAAAATTGAAAAACGTTCCACCTGCTAACGAATGGGAGGAGAAGACAAAATGGCCGATAAAGATGAACTCAAAATGGTATAACCGAAAGTTTACGAATGAGGTGGGATAGAGACTAAATGGAAACCGTGTTGTTTACGAATGAGGTTTAGGCAAATTATGATTAGGGATAAGTAAATCGACTTTTTTTTGTTGAAAAGTCTAATGCCATGTACAGACGAGCGTTGTTCCCTCTCTCATTCGTGGTTCGACTCTTAATTATGAAGTAATTACAGTAATTACATAGTTCAAAGGAACTACATTAAGGAACTAATATTTTCAATATTATATTATTTATTCACTGAAACAACTTATTGATTCGCCAAATTGTAAAGTGACAAATTATTTTCAATTGTAAAATGTTTCTCTACACACTCACATTTTAAATTGATATGTTGTCGTAACGTGAAAATCTAGTAGATTTACAATTTGTTTTCAATATTTTGGAACAGACATTTTATTGATTTCGGTACAGTTTTTACTAAGAATATAGATAAATATTTGGAGGTTCAGGTTTTGCTTTGTTCTCGTATTATTTTAATGGTCAACATAATTGACTTACAACACCTAATTACATTACAAAAACAACATTATTGTTATAGAAAATAAAAATTGTCAATGCCTGAAATCGAATATTAGTGTTGGTCATAGATTTTTTCGGAACATATATAACAACTTTTAGCAAATCTTCTAAATAAATATACTGTTGTATTATTGCTGTAAAATGTCACAATCAATGTACAATAATACAAGGCATCTTGAGTAGAATAACAAAAAAGCAACTATGTAGGTGGTGTCTTCTTCTGCCAAAATATAAAATAAATATACGCAACATGTGGTTGTGTTTATTTTACTTTTTTTCCAACACATAACTAAAAACGCGAAAAATTAATGAAGAGTTATGATTTCTTTCCAAAATCCAGGAGTAAATACCATGAAATATTTGTTTCCTCCATAACAATGTAATTACATCCAGACGAACACGTTAAAAATATCATTTTCATTTCAATTAAATATGAATATATTTCAATTCATTTTGAATTTACTTGACATAGTATTCTAGTAAACAATACACACACATAAACAAAATATGTATTTTGTTTTGAGAAAAAATTGTAATCAGTTGGTAGCTGTGCCATACCTTGCACTAATTATACCATAGGTACAATTTAAAATTCATCTCTCATTTTTTGGTATATTTTGGGACCAATTTAGAATAAGTTCATTGAAAAAATTATTTGAAGTGAAGACTCTACTACATTCTAACAATTTATTTCACAACTATAGTAAAAAAGACAGATTTTCACTTAATGCACAATATCATGGTACAATTATTAAAAGTATTGTGACTTGTAATGCCAAAGTCGTATACTAAATGCGTGACTGTGTGTGTAATGTTTGAAAATATAGAAAATATATATTCTAAAATTCATTCGTTTAAAGATGGATATTAATATATAAATCACTTTCCCAAATCGAAAGAAACTCTGACATTCCATGCACAAAATCAAATTGAATTTATTCTGAATTAAGTAATTTCAACTGGCAAATGGCTATAGAAAAATCAATTGATTGCTGTCAAATTAGTTTTAGTTTATGAAAATAAATTTGTGAAAACATTCTTTTAAATTGGGAGCTGTCTTCCCAATATCATAACATTTCAATGTGAATATGATATTTTTTCACGTTCGTTTACTTTCCCAGCAGTGCTGCCAGTTAAATTTCATGAAAAATCGTCAATTTTTCAGAAAAAAATCGGCATAATCGGCATTTGTATTTTTAAAAATCGGCAAAAAATCGGCAGCATATAATTTATAAATAAATTCACATTTTTTGGTTTATAACAAATCAATATTGTTTATTACATTAAAAAAATTCAATTCTGTATAAAAAAATAACATAAAAGATTCATTTTTCTACAAAAAATGTAGATTTTTTTTAATATAGTAATTGTTATGTACACTAGTGAGATCTTTCTTTCGTGTGCGCACTTTTTATTCGTTTATTTTTAATTTTGCCTTATTCGATGTAAAATGTAAACTAGACAGAGTACAATGCTGACAAAAAATGCAGATATCTAAGCCAATGAAAACGGCTGCGGCGAGTCGCCGATATTTATAATGATTTAAAGCTGCCAATTTTATATGTTTGTATGGTAACGCCGTATTAAATTAAAAAGTTAGACAATTTTTGTCGATTGTTGAAATATCGGCAATTCTGAGGCAAAAATCGGAAAATCGGCATTTTCCATTTTTAGAGTGAAAAATCGTCAAAATGCCGATAAATCGGCAAATATGGCAGCCCTGTTTCCCAGTAATAATTACTCAGTAAGAATTTGAAGAGATTAAATACGAATTTTTCCTTCTCAAGAGAGAAAACTGCAAAAAGTAAACGTACAACATCCAGTAAAAAGATTGTTTCGACACAGCTGATTAAAACAACAAACAAATTGGCGCAAACAAAAAAAAACCGCATTTTTATTAGAAAAATGGATAACAAGCGGAAAATTGATGTTGTTTGTTCCCCACAAACATTTAAAAGGGTTGTGACCGGTATGTTTTAACTATTTAATGATACAAAATCAAAATAAAATTCACAAAACAATCAATTTTCTTGAGAACAATTTTTTGTTTGTTTACAAAACATAAAAAAACAGCTGATTAAATATCAGCTGATGGTACAAGAAAATTCTTACTGAGTAAATTTTCCTTGTAAGAATTTGCAAATACTCAGTAACACAACTGTCAAATCTGCTCTCTCAATTCACTCTCTTTTACTGGACTTTTGGGTAAACGAACAACATTTTGTAATAATTTGTACAAATTCGTATTCGAACGAACTTAATGTTTCAATTTTTTCCTCGATCTTTTAGATCTTAAAAATGGATTTGACATAGTCTTGATTTAGATTAGACCTAATTCTTGTTTCTCTTTTGAACTTTTTGCGTTTATACAAGGCAATTCGGTTTCCAAAATATTTTTCTATTTGTTGGTTTTTCACATTTAAATCTATATAAAATGTCAACAAATACGAAATACACAAAACGAATTGCCAGAAAATTGTCGTATTTTTTTTTCATTTCTATTCCCCTTGCCCCTCTCTCCTACAAACAAAGACTTGCCGCAATAAACTCGCCTAATCTAAATCAAGACATATTTTTGTAATACCGCCTTATAGTACGTTTACATTTAACCGGATTTCGTTAACCCAGTGGGTTTCAATTGTCAATTCCTTTCCATATATGTCATATAAATCCTCATAATGTAGGTTAACTCGGTAAAAAGTTTTACAAAACATTTTGCTACACTTGGGAAGTTGAATATTTTAGAACGCCTCGGCAGAATATAGACAACGTTGTAAATTGTAAAGCATAATACTATAATTTAAAATGAAATATTTTTTACACATTTTGGTCCTCATGGAAAGTAATTATTATTAATATTAGCTGTGTTCCCAAACCTGCAATATAGTACTATATTGTACTAGTTTTGCAATTTTTGCTAGAAAAGCGTTTCCTTACACCGAAAGAGTTAAAACCAAAATGGCGTTCTCTTCCTATTTTCTGCAAGACCAATTTGGCCTAGCACGAAATAGTAAATGTAGTAAATTATGAATTTGACATTTGATTGCCAGAGATATACAGTCCGAAATAAAGCATATGAAAGTTAGCGCTTCAACAAAAGGGGCACACGCACAGACACACACACATTTGCTTGAAAAAAAAAAACAAATAAGAAATTTAAAAATTGACAAACAGATTTTTTTCTCTTTTGGAGGATAGCGAATATGAATGGCTGGCAGAAGATTCAGATGAAGATACTATAGAATGAAGACTTGGGTTGGTTAATCGTACTAACCAATGTGTGTACATTGGTCCAAAATATCTTGGGCTTAAGTCAAGTTTAGGGGCTCCACTTGGATCGCTTTGACATTTTTACAGTAAATAGTCCTCTGTGAACTGATTACAGTGATATATATTTTATGGGAAGAAATTAATACTTCCCGAGATATGGGCCTTGAAAGTTCGGAGAGTATATTGTTTTAATCAGCCGTATCATTTTATCATTTTAAAGGTTATGGTTTGTGCTATATAACTAGATGAAGAATATATTGCGTAGCCATGTATGCGCCTGTCCATGTGTGAAAGTCTTACTCTTAAGTTCTCTTAAAAAGTACCCGATATAACCTTTTAATGATACCCATATTGCCTTGGTGGCAATAGAAAAGGGTTGTTTTAAATAAAATATGTTCCGAAATTGCAAGGCCAATATTTCGGGAAGTATGCATTTCCCCACATGGAATGTATATCACTGTAATCATCACAAGGAGGGCTACTTACGGTAATCATATCAAAATGATACGAGTGGGGCCCCTAAACTTGACTTGTTCCATATCTTGTTGTTCTAGTTCGCTAAAACATTCTAATCATTATGGGAGCGTCCAGCCATATAAGACTTTCCGGGCTTGGAGTCGCCGGAAACTCCACTTCCATATATTCCATAATGTTTTCCTCTAAATTATGCAAATAAAAAAATAAACAATAAATATTAATATTATCAAAATCATGCAATGGACGCCGTTTAACTTTTTGTTATTGTTTATTGTGTGCATTAGGTTTCTGTAGTCTTTTTTTGTCCTTAACAAATGCAATTTTTGATTTTGACGTTTCTTCATGTTTTAAATATTTTTCGTTCCTTTACTTTTTGCGCAAATCTTGTATGTGAGAGTAATTTTTGATAGTTCGCTCTTTTACTAGCTTTACTATCAAAAAGTACGGGAACGAACCTATTATGAAAATATTGATTGATAAATTGCCACAGAAATAATGAAACCAGTGAAATTTGTAAGTATGCGTAAACAAATAACAGCTGTTTTAAAGGTATAGTCAAGGTGTATTTAATATTTAATATTTGTCAACGTTTCATTTCGATTTAAAATATTTTCTTTTGTTTTCGATTATTATTTTTTTTTTTAAAAGTGCAATAATAATGAATTTATAGGGACGGAATATTTGTTAATGCCCCATGTGACGACAAGGAAGCGTGAGCTTAAATCAGTTCTAAATCCGGCCGCTGATTTGTTCCACATATTTGCCGCAAGTACAACTTGGTACAAAATATACATATGTATATGTGTGTTCTTATGATCGATTTCATACCAAAAGGAGATTGTTAAGGAAAAGGAAATCTGCCCCTAAATCCCCTGTTTCCCTCAAAATCAAGGCTTATATTAGAATTTGTCCATTAGTTTTCTACAAACGCCTGGCTAAATACATTTTTTTACAATTTAAAATGAGATTCTGTTGCATATTCTATTGAAAGATTGCATACGGGTTTGTGGTGTTTGGCCGGGGATTTATGTCCTTCAATTTTTCTACCAAGAAGCCACTTCGAAAATTATATTGTAATTTAAAATATAAGCAAAATCCCCAAGGAACCAAGGCTTACATGTGGGGCACTTTTCAAAATTATTCGACCTGAAGACATGTATAATTGTTTTTATTTACTTTTGTCAAAACCTATTTGTTGTTGAGAATTGAATCAAATATTTTACTTTGTCATAAATCATTTTGTATATTATTACATAAATTAATCTTAGTATGCCTTGGTACAAATATGTTTCTATAAAAATATGTATTCACATTTTCAAGAAAAATAGATACATATTTTTTCATATTGAAAATTTGTGACTTTGGAATTGAATTTAAATGGCTGGTCATAACATAGCTTTTCCGCTAGAAAAATTAAACTTTGACATTTGGAAAAGGCAAGCGCAATCATATCTGGTAATTAAAGGATGCTGGAAAGCCTGTGTTGATAATACTGCTGATGCTGATGATGAATGCCAGAGCTTTAGCCGAAATCATTGAAATGATTGAACCAGATAACTATGGCCATATTGCAACTGCAATTACCGCGAAAGATGCCTGGGGTGCATTGATGAACGCATACGAAGATACGGGCTTAACCAGGAAACTTGAATTGCTGAAGCAATTCGTAAATATCAAGTTGCAGAACTATGGACCCATTCAGGAATACGTCAATGATATCGTAATAGTGGCTCTTAAAGTTAAAAATGCCGGCTTGAACATTGACGATGAGTTGACAGCATCTTTAATGTTATGGTGTTTCTACACGATATGTATTTTACATATGTGCTGTCACTTTTTTACATATGGAAATCGAAGTCGTCATGTGAAACATACGGAAATTTCAATGTGTCAAAACGATATGCAATTACATATGTATTTTTTTCCGAATAGGACGCGCTCTATTTTCGTATGTGAAACATAAGGAAATCAGCTGTTTGAATGAAACACATTGTTGGAAGAAAATATTTCAATTGCAATTCAAAAAAAAAGGATGAAAAGGCAACAATTACAAATTATTATTTCGTTTGTAGGTGTTTAATGTTGATTTAAGAAAAAAATAAAAGTGTTTTTTTGTTTATAGGTTATGTCATATGTAAAATACATATGCCGATTTGAACACAAAAATAAATGTTTTGTGTACACTGCTAATTTTGACACACATAAGGAATTACATATGGATGAAAAAGTGACAGCACATATGTAAAATACATATCGTGTAAAAACACCATTAGCAGGATTAACGGACGATTTTAAACCGCTTGTGATGGCTGTGGAAAATACCAAGGAGAAATTGACGGTGGATAAGGTGAAAATGTTCTGCTTCAAGATGCGAAATTTGATCGAGCTTCTGAAAAAGAATCAGCATTGCAATCTAAACGTTTCAAGAAAGGTAAGAATCAAATCAAATGCTACAATTGTAGTGGACTAGGACACATTTCAAGAAATTGTCCCACCAAATCCCAGTCAAATGTAAATGGAGCTGCCAAGAGTTATGAAAAGAAATCGGATGTATTATTTACTTCAAGTGCTGATGCTAGCTCATGTGCAAAAGCTACAACTTCAGACTGCTCAAATGCGTGGTACGTTGATAGTGGAGCAAGCAACCATATGACGAATGAGAAGAACCGCATGTACTATATTCGTGATGCCGTAAATAAAAAGGTGATTATTGCGGATAAAACGAACTTTTTGGAGACTCCATTGGAGATGTCGACATTGAAGTTGGTTCTGGTAAACATAAGAAGTGTGTTACAATCAAAGACGTGGAATATGTTCCAGATTTGTGCACCAACTTACTTTCTGTTCGGCAAATGGCTAAAAATGGCAAAAAGACAACTTTTGAAGGTGACACATGCTGTATTTCTGGTAAAAATGTTATAGCAACGGCAAGTGCACAAAATCAATTGTACCGTTTAGATTGCAAAAACAACGAGGAAAGGAATAAGGCTTTTATCCTGAGAAACGATTTCAATCTATGGCATCGAAGGATGGGTCATATCTGTAATGCGAAATTAGGAGATGTCAAAAACGCAAATGTTGGCATTAATTTCGGCAAAGAATGTTTCGAACCATGGAAAGCAAACTCGAAGGGTGACCAGAGAAGTAGGTAATCGAGCCAAAGAATTATTGGAAATTGTTCATTCGGATGTGGTTGGTCCTTTAAAACAATGTTCGTTTTCGGGAGCACATTTTTTATTGACTTTTGTGGATGATTATTCAAGGAAATTGTTTGTTTATCCGATAAGGAAGATGTCAGATGTATTTTCGAAATTTATAGAATTCACGGCGTTATTGGAAAACCAATGTTCTAAGAAAATTAAAATCCTACGATCAGATAATGGGGGTGAGTACATTGGCAAACATTTTTCTGAATTTTTGGAAAAAATGGAATAATACATCAGAAAACATGTCCCTATACTTCCGAGCAAAATGGCGTAGCCGAGGGAATAAATAGGACGATTATAGAACGGGTAAGATGTATGCTTATTGACAGTGGATTAGACCAACGTTTAAAGCATATCAGAGTTTTTGGATGTCCAGCTATGGTTCATGTACCAAAACAACGAAGCTCTAAAATTGATCCGAAGTCATTAGAATGTATCATGGTTGGATACAGCTCGGAGGTTAAGGCGTATCGATTATTCGATCCAAGTGACAACAAAATAATAGTCAGCCGTGACGTGGTATTTCTCGAAAATAGCCATGCCAATACTCAAAGTTCATATTTCAATTCTTACTATCCATCGCTAATACAATATCAGGATGAAGACCAAACAGTGAATACTGCACCAAAGAATATTGAGTCAGAAGAATTGGGCATTAATAATGAAAATCAAAATGAGTCTCGTAGTGGTTCTGATACCGATAGTGAGTTTTTGGACTTAGAATGCCAAAATAACAACGGCTACTTGGACACAAATGATGAAGAATGGGAACCAAATCGGCAAATACCAATATCTGACAATATTCGAAGATCAGAAGATCTTCAGACCCTCAGAATATAAAACATGCAATGTCATCTGAAGATTCGGAAAATTGGAAAAAGGCAATGCAATTAGAAATTAGTTCCTTGAAAGCTAATAATACTTGGTCTTTGGTTGAACTTCCTGAAGGATGAAAAACGGTGAAGTCAAAATGGGTTTTTAAAACAAAGCAAGATTCCAATGGAAAAAACGTTGCGATGGAAAACAAGATTAGTCGCAAAGGGTTTCACACAGACTGAAGGTATAGATTATATGGAAACATTCTCTCCAGTTCGGTATGAGTCAATACGATATTTATCAGCCTTGGCAGTAAAATATGATATGATGATTCATCAGATGGATGCGGTTAGCGCTTACTTAAATGGGATTTTAAGAGAAACCATATTCATGGAACAACCCGAAGGCTTCCGTGATGGTTCTAACAAAATCTGCAAGCTTAACAAATCCATATATGGTTTGAAACAGTCTGGGAGAGTGTGGAACGAAACTATAAACAAGGAACTGGTCGATATGGGTTTTATTAGAGAAGTGGATCAATGCGTATATTCAAAGGTGACAGAAGAAAAAAAGATTTATATTACAATATACGTCGACGACGTTCTTATATTCTCCAATGACGTTAATGAAATAAATTCTGTTAAGAACGCTTTTTCGAATAAATTTAAAATGAAAGACATGGGTGAAGTTTCTACTGTGCTCGGTATGACAATATCTCGAGTTGGAGAAGAAATCAAAATTGATCAGTCTATGTATGTATCAGATGTTCTGACACGTTTCGGAATAAATGATTGTAATCCTGCTTCAACACCGATGGACTATAATAAAAAGTTATCCGAAACTATGTCCCCTGAAACCGAGGCTGAAAAGAAAAAAATGTCTAAAACTCCATATATGGAAGCTATTGGGTGCTTGTTGTATGCCGCACAGGTTTCGCGCCCTGATATATACTATGCTGTGAATGTCCTGAGCCGATTTGGATCTAATCCTGGTAGAGCACATTGGGAAGCTGTAAAAAGGATAATGCGTTATCTTAAAGGGACCATTGAACAAGGTCTCGTCTATAAGAAAAGTGCAGAAGAAGATATTACCGGTTATTGCGATGCAGATTGGACTGGAAATTTGGATGATCGTCATTCGACAACTGGCCACGTCTTCATTTTTCAATCAGCAGCAATATCCTGGTCTACGAAAAGTCAAAAAACTGTGGCACTATCTTCAACTGAAGCTGAGTTCATGGCAATTACAGCAGCTATACAGGAATCAGTTTGGTTAAAACGACTCGAAAAAGAACTCAATCCAAACAACAATGTCAATATGGTTTTGTACTGTAATAACAAAGGAGCTATACAAGTGGCTATAAATAACAAATATTCATCAAGGACGAAACATGTGGACATTAAAGCCAAATTTATTAGACAGAAAATTGATAACAATGAAATATCTCTGAAATATTTATCAACAAAAAAATGGTTGCAGATTTTTTTACCAAGGCAGTAACGCCACAAAAGTTGGAATATTTAAAAGACTTTTTGGCATAGATTAATTTTCAGTTTGTATCTTTTTGTAGTTACAATAATGGAATAGTAATATTTAATTCAGGTAGAGTGTTGAGAATTGAATCAAATATTGTACTTTGTCATAAATCACTTTGTATATTATTACATAAATCAATCTTAGTATGCCTTGGTATAAATATGTTTCTATAAAAATATGTATTCACATTTTCAGTTAGTTCAATAAACGAATTCAATTATAACATTTGGCAGCATGACAATTTACTTTCTATAACAACAATGTTTTTTTTTTTTTTTTTTGTAAAATGTTTATTGTTGTATCTGATGCATACACCTTATTAAATACGCCTTGGGTATAGTCTAAACGCGCTTTAATGATAGCAACGCGAATAGAGATCGAACAGCCTTAGTCTGAACATGGCAATAACGTTAATACCAACAAAATTACAACGCCGTACATAGATTGAAATTCGTTGACTGTGACAAATATCGCCGGCGTTCCCCTGCGGCTTCTTACTCTGGTATACATAATTTTTCAAGTTTTCAAAGTTAGTCTGTCGTTGTCGTTGAATGAATGTTGTGAATGTTGAAAAATTAAAAGAAGAGAAAAAAGATTTTTATTTTTATATATTTGAGTGCTAAATGAGAAAAATTTGTGCAAACATCAAAGAATATTCAACGTTTGGGGACATAACGATTTGTGCTTAATTTTATTTAACTGAATAACAATAAACGAAACGGCGGTAAGTTGCGAGTTGAGCAATGATTTTTCTCACTTTATTTTGGGAAATAGGAAGTGCAAATAACAATAAATTAAAAGAATATATATTAGGCAAGACTGACAACGCCCAATGAAATGAGGGACAATCTAAAAACAAAAGTTTCTTCCAATAACATAAACAACTATTATTGTGCAAATACTAAGATCAAAAGTGATGAGAAAAAAGGATACAAACTAAATGAAAAAAAAAATGTTGTTTTGAATACGATGAAAATGAATCTGGATCCCAACTTAAAAGCAACATCCATTCGTACATATATATATGTATGTACATTGGGCCATCGATTGATTTATCTGTACAATGAGTTCTGCTGCTCTCCTCTACTTCTCGCTCAGAAAATATACTCATTTTCGTTTCATTACTGTGTTGATGACATCATTTTAATCGGTCGATTCGGTTGTTCGCTCTTCACTCACACCGCACGACGGCGACGAGCAAAACAACAACAACAACTTGGTTGGTAAGTTGTCTGATTGTTTTAGCTTTCTGCTTACTTGCCGCATTAACCTACAGACAGAGAGAGAACAACAATCATCATCATCATTGACGTTGTCGTTGTTGTTTGCGGCCGTGTGTTTCTATCTTCTTCACCGCAGTCAGCTACAACATTATAGTATTGCCCGTTTGCCCCATCGAATCAATGTGTTCCGAGTGAAAAAGTTAATTTTACCTTATTTATTTGGCCAAAACACCAACAACAACACCAAAATAAATAACAAGTATACAACTTAAGTGAGAATATAAAAAAAACATATATTTTTCAAAGTAGCAACAACGTCAAGTCAAATCAAATCAAGTGCTAAATAATAAAGTGAGTGTGAGAGCGAGAATAACCATAATATACGCCGAGAGAGAGAGTATGTGTGCGTGATAGAGTGAGAGAGACAGCGAGGAGGAGGAAGAAAGTGTGTGAATAAACATTTAAAAAGTGATACCAAACCAGATACAATTGAAGAAGAAGAAGAAACAAAAATTGCTATCGATATTTAACAAAAGTGATCAAATGAAGGATATTTTATTCAATCCCAAAAAGAGGAATTTGAATCGTTATAAATTTGTATAAAATCAACTTCAACGATACATTTGTACACACAAAACACTTCTTGCCCCACGTATGAGCAAAGTAATTGAAAAACATACAAATCAAGTGAACATCAAAACCTAGAGAAAGTTGAGCTCATTGGGCGTAGTATTCTAAATTATATTGGTGTGCGTTTTTAGTGTTTATTTTTCGTCGTTCGTTAGTGATGGATTGATGTGGTTGTTGTTGTTGTTTGTACATTGTACAACACATTTCAATGATTATTCCATTGTGTTTGTAATTTATGTTGCCTACTAGTTAGATTGAATGTGCATGAATGGTGATGTTCATTATGAGTTGCTGCTGCTATTCACAATTTATTGGATTTTGAGATCATCATTCAAGTCTAGTTTTTTGTATACAGTATTTTGCAATTGCAATTAACAATGTTGCAATTAACATTAATGTGCAAAAAAAAAAAAAACTACATACGGCTTAAAATTGAACCTTTAAAATCGTAGAGAAATGCGGTATGTAGTATTGTGGAGATATGAAATTGTATCAGTCGATATTAAATAGAAATTGTAAAATAGGTATTCCAAATACATCTATTATTATTAATATATCAATGTAGATGAATTTATCTCTCGATAAACAATAATATGTAATTGGAATACATTTTTACAAAAGTAAAGTCCCGATAATTTGAATATGTCACTGTTTTGTCATTATGACATGAATTCGCGGTAATTAAACGATCGACAACGCCCAGTCTTTGCGACCAACTTTGCTCAGTCATTATTAGGACTTCAGAAGTTTTGTATTAGTATTTCTCTTTAAATAATATACTGTACTAAAAAGCAATATTGACTATTGTATATAATTTGTACCTTTAAAATAATTGTTCTATATAATTTGACATTGATCTAATCTTTCATTATTGTGGGGACCACATTATCGAGTTTGAAAATGGCACATTTGGTGTTCGCTTCTGGCTCCTCAAGAATAAGTTTGACCAGATGTCACCTTCGAAGTTTTCTGTCATCTAAATTTAGATGAGATACCCCGCAAATATTTCAGATATGCTAAAGTTCGAGTGCAATTGATACCTCGATTGGAAATCGCAAACGTATATTATAACAATCAATAAAAATGTTTTTATTATCGTAATAATGTTATATATTCCGAATTTCAATTTTTTTAAATAAAATTGCACCTTAATAAACGGGATATAACGAATGGACTGTAAATAAGCTGCGGTCAAAATAATAGCAGCGTAATGCATTGAAATATTCGTAATGAAGAATACCATATTCTTTTTTCTAAATCGCGTAATGTTTTCTAATTTAATTATAGTTAAAATGTTACCAATTGCTATCTATATTGTATTTATAACAAAAAGTTTTGTATTTTGAAATTAATGGGTCTCATGCATAAAAACGAGTAAAAGCGATGAGTTAAGTCAAGTAAGCAATTGCTCATAAGTTGAGTTAGATCGAACAGCAGCAGCTTTTGCTCAATTTCGTATGCATAAAAATTAGTTCAAACCAATTGCAATTACTTGAGTAGATTGAGATCAAACTTCTAATTGTTATTGAAGTGCTAACATGTCGTCAAGTGGAAGTGAATTAGAAGTTGTAGTAAATACTAATAATAAAATCGAAACTGACAATATATTTACATGTTTAGTTTGGCGGGCCCCCCTTTCTGCATTCGGACCTTTATTTTCTATAATTAGGGTGATTTTCTGAACGTAAGGTGTACTGTACAAATTGTTGGCAATTTTGATCGTCCCTGCATACGACAAGTACCTTTTACTCAAAAAATCGAGTCCGAGCTAAAGCTCAGTTTTATGCATGAGACCCATTGTGTTAAAAGGGGTATATTCTAGAAATGAGGTCGGTCAAAAAAATAGCAGCTGCAATGAGAACATAACATAAATCGCAGCTGCAATGAGAACATAACATAAATCCATATTAGGTTTTTTATGGATCTTAAGCATTGGCAACGAGGTAAAATGTATTATTTATCTGTATTTTAATACTTTGTTGCAAAAATTTTGGTCCGTAATACTGATTTACATCGGCGTTGCATTAAATCGACTAGGTTATTACATCTTTCCCATGGAATTTTTAGTCAAACTTCTTAAATGGAACTCCAAAACTCATTATTA
Source organism: Musca vetustissima (assembly GCF_032173495.1). Classification (NCBI taxonomy): domain Eukaryota; kingdom Metazoa; phylum Arthropoda; class Insecta; order Diptera; family Muscidae; genus Musca; species Musca vetustissima. The sequence continues at coordinate 108,580 of NW_026876838.1, read as the reverse complement.
TTCTTGGGTTTAGCTAGGGCGGCCTTCTTTTTAAAATTGCACCATAAATTTGTAACTTGGTTTAGATCGGGTGATTGCGCGGGCCCTTCCATAATATCTATACTATTGTCCTGAAACAACTGTTTTGCTAATTGACTGGTTTGCTTTGGATCAATGTCCTGCTGAAATTTCCATTCTATATGTATTTCATATTCTGCATAAAGAACGATAATATGATGCAGCATTGAGCGGCATCTTTAAAATACAATATATTCATCCAACTTGGCAGTACGAGAAAAACGCTGAAGCATAATATGTGATCCACTATCATTGATCGTTTTAGGGATCATCATTTTTGTTCTATGGACTTCTCATATATTTTCCGGATCCAGTTTTACCATAAAAAATTATTTTGGAATCGTCCGATCACAACATGTTCCTCCGTTTTCCAAATATTGATTGTAGAGTGCGCTGCTATTATTTTGACCGCAACTGTATTACATTCTGTACTTTTCTTTTAAGCACGTATTTCCACTAATCTTTGCTGTCTACTTTTGTAGAATTATATTTATTATCCTGCAGCATATGTGAGAAAATTGTGAGAGGAGCTATTTACTGGTATAGACTATTTTTTGGCACTCTGATTTTTGATTGAAAACATAATAAAAATCCATGTTTAAAAATTAATTTTCGGGGTGTTGTAATTATGGCTTCACTTTTAACATATGAACATTTCTGGGAAGAGGTCAACATTAGTAGTAATCCTTAAAATAGTGTTGACGGGCTATTTGGGTACTATTTGTATTTTTTGTAATTGCAAAATGTAAAGAACCTATAAATAGTTTCTGGGGAGAATATCCCTTACAAAAAACTAAGGGAGATTCGAATCTATAGACTTCCCTCTCAGTGGACAATGCTAATAAATAGTTATTTTTATATTTAACAACAAACTGGGATTACGCCTGATTATTTTGAATTAACAAATTACTCTAAAATACTACAAAGTATTAAAATTAAATTGTGAATATTTTTATTTGAATTTTTTATTTTTAATGCCTTGGCTGTCGTGTAGATCGCTTTATTTTGAACTAGTTTGCAACTTTTCAGTAGAGGGTCAACTCTACAGAAAATTTGAAAATTTTTAGTTGTGCTAGTTTTTATGTTCAGGTGTTGCGATATGTATATAAAGGTACCGGGTCGTACTTTATATGTTGCTTTGTATTTCGCTTATTTTACAAAAATTTATTATCTGATCCGAACCAAATTGCTTTATGTTTTAAAAACTTATGTGTATCTCCCATATATATAGCATATATTAAACAATCTTTGTTATTTCGAGCATGAGGTCATGTTTTCACTTATGTTTGGTTTTAAATGCAATAAACTCTTTTATTATTTATTTGAAGCCTTAAGAGACAAAACACTTTGTTGACTTAAATATATTATTTCGTCGATTTTCTAAAATAAGTACATTGACATAATTAGTAATTCCCTGAAAATGTACACACATCATATTACGAGGCCAATGTATTTATGTTGTAACAATAATTAATAATTTAATGAAATCATTTCAGTCCTATCACGTCCGATTTCACTATACCATTACAGGGTATTCTATTTTGAAACTGTTTCCAATAGTATGCGTCATCCTATATTAAAGTTGTCATTTACATTTTGTCCCTTTGTACAACTTTTCGCCATTAGATGTCATTTAGAATTTGGGTCAATAGACAAATGGAAATCTCGAATATTTCTTTGCATGATTACCTCAAGGGTGAAAGGAGTGGCGTCTATTACGAAAATAATATCAAAACAAATCCGAATTGTTAAAATACAAATGTTTGTTTTATTGGTTTTTGTTTCTCGTTCGTTCTCTTTGGTTCCACTCTCGCTCTCTAGCAGCATATTTGGACAAAAAATAAGGCGGTGACAGGAATACGTAATTCTGTGGTTCGTCATTTTCTTTCTTTGCCCTTTATATTTTACTACTTCTCACGCAATCCGCTGCTTGTTTACGAACCATGATGATGATGATGAATTCATTGATATTTGTTTGTGTCATCATCCAGCGGAACAACAACCAGACAACAGATATTTAGAACGAACACCAACCACATTTAATATACATACATATGCATTTGTGTGCGGCGATGTTTAAGCTCTGCTTCAAAGCGTAAAAAAAAACAAGAAAGAGAAGAATGAGGAGAAAAATTACGTAATAGATAAGAGTTGCATGTAGTATTCAAGTTTTGTATTTTATTTTTGTTCCATTTTACCAGTTAGCTCTTCGTCAATTCTATTTTGTGTGTATATTCGTCGTGGCCGTCTCCGCCGCTGTCGCAGCCGCCGTCGTCTCTGATTCGAAACCAAACACTCAGAGGCACACATGCAAAAGTATGTACTACCGAACAACCACAATCGACCGAAAAGTATCGAAGTTTTTTTCTTGTTGTTGTTTGCTGAGTGCGAATGAGCTCATTTTTTATTCTACCATTTCGACGTCTACAACCCTGTCCACCATACGACATGAACTTTTCACAATGATTTCATACGGACAGCGTACGGAAAAGATACACGTACACACACATATATATGGAATGTAATAAACCAAACATACATCCGCACATACATAAACAAATATTAAGTGTTTGACATACGTTTTACAAACAAACATGGTTAGAGCATGAATGTTGTTATTCTAAATTAGTTGGATATGCAATTAGTAGTGTTTTTGTGTTCCTCCTCTACTGCTGACATACAACAACGATATACATTGCTACTAATAAATGTTTATGCATGTGTGTGTGCATGTATAAAAATGTATAATAATTTGGGGCCAAGTCAAAGGTCGTGTCAGTATAAATCAACATTTTTAATTGTTCAGAATTTAGATACCTACAACACTTTATTGCGAATAACAACCAACCAAACAACATACATATTATATATAGTATTATTCTTTTAAAATACAGGTCTGGCCTATCTTCTGAGAGCGAGAGACACATTTCATTGGAATTTCTTTTAAATTTTGATTCGTCACTACTATAAATAAAACAACAACAAATTCTCATGAAAGTATCATGTCGCCCGAAACGCCTAACCAACCAACCAACCCCACAATATTTATCTGATGATAAGACCTGCTATTTGATGTTCTTACGTACGTATGAATGTTTGGTTCAAGTACAGGCAGCCAGACAGAGGCAAATCATGCAACTTGCTGCATATATCGTTTCGGTCGGTATATGTTTAAATTGTATGTACAATGCACACAAGAACCTCGAGTATTAGAATCATTATTGCAGCAGGTGGTATAGCGTTACAGTTAACAATAGAGAAGAACTCTTGGTTGGTAACCCTTTACGTGTTATAAATGAAATTGTATTCGGAAAAATTGGGGGAGTCGGCTCCTCGTACCATAAAACAATTGTACCATTTATAGTCTGCTGCAATTACATACTACGTACTGATTCGTGTATACAGTTAGTCAACAATGTGTTTGCATACTAAAGGCGGCAAGTATGCAAAATCTGTTTGTAATAACATTTCTTTCCAAATGTTGATCGATTTAAAGTGCAATACTCAGCCGATTTGATTCCAACGTAATGCTCGTGTCAATTTCCCGGCTTTCATGTTTGTCATTCAACAGGTATCCATAGTCGTAGGTTGTCGAAATATCTGAAATCCATTAAAGAAACTTTCGTTCTAAAACAGCAGTGCCCAAAATAGGTCCCATGGGCTGTCGGTATGTGTCAAAACTCTCACACACACAATGATAAGAATAGAAACGAAAAAAATTAGGACATTTTTGGAAAAAATTAGTTCAGAAAAAGTCGAAATATGTGACAAATACAATTAAGTTTGGCAAAACAGAAGCAAATCTATCTTTATATAGGAAAATATATCATTAAAAAGCATATTTGCATTGAATACAAAATGTTTTTCTGTCTTAAAATTTGAAATACAAGTTTTTACAATTTTTCTCACAGCATAATAAGAGAGAAACATAAATTTGAAAATTCTGTATTTGAAACAAATACAATAACAAACATTTGCATGTATTAGTGTGGACAGCCCTGTTCTAAAATGACATTTTTGTTTGGAAAAACGGTTTCGGTTAGCCAACATTTTCAAATTTTCCAAAACAGTTTCGGTTATTATATTTTTCATAACTCAAAATTAAAACAATTTTGTCTCCCTTATTATCCAATAAAAACAGATTTATTGTTTTCATATTTGAGTTTTTTTTTAATTTTTTAATAACATAACTTTTTGTTGCTAACATAACTTTGTTGCAAATTTTGGTGCCTAGCAGTTTTTAACAGCTCTGACATTCCATTTTGAAGTCAGAGTCGTTTTTTTATGAATATGTTTGTAAATTTTATTAAGAATATCAAGAAAAATTTAGCGTACGCACGCGCTACAAAATTTTCTCTTTAAACATTGGATATCAGTTTCGATATGAAATTTCTGCGAATTGGCTGGAGATAAAAATGCGGATTTTTTAACAGCTATAATGGGTTATTCAAGATTATATTGACATTTATTTTTTTGAGAAAAAAATTCTAACATATACTCTTTTAACTTTGAACACCGTCACGAACATGTTACACTCGTAACGCACTGTTTTACTTAAACACTGTTTAATTTAAAACGGAATATTTTAAAAATGCTAATTCTTATACTCGACACAACTATGTTGTTGGGGTATTATAGCTTTGTGTGGCCCCAAGACCTTTAGTAAATCATTATGCAGTTATGAACGAAAATTTTGCCTGTAAATCCGGTTCTAAATCAACTTATTGAGTAAGAATGTAACATGTGCGTGGCGGATAAAAAAAATTTTCGATGGAGATAGAAGACAAACTTTGTTATATTTCAGTTTGTCATCTCAAGATCCACTAACAACAGCATTATCAAAAAAATTATTTTGTATTAGAGTCTGTATAGAAACATATGTTAATTTTGTCACGCACGCGTTACTTATTTTCATACACTATTTAACTGCACTTACGACGGGATTCTGTTGTTATATATATATATATATATATATAGTTACGCCTTTTTGCATTTTAGCTAACGATATATTATATTCAACTAAAAATATATTGTCCGGATTGCAAAGAATATTTCCTATATAATTTCATATCTCTCTTAACGAATTGATTTTTCACCTATGTGGTTGACCTTTTTGTGGAATTCGTGATATATATATATTTTTTGTTTTGAGTCAAACATTTTCTTACGCAAACAAAACACTCGAATCCTTTAATTAGAATTTAATAAAAACTGAAATTACTATTAAATTTTGTCTTAATCTTAACCGGAAACCCCGTACATGTACGCTATGAAATTAAATATTTTGAATATATTATTTAAATAGTTTGTTGACAAACTGTATGCACATATACTTTTAAAAATTGTCCAATGTATCAACAAAAAACGGAAACCGGAAAATAAAATGGCATAATTATAAACGTGCGCAGAAGGAAATACATTTTGATTGATTGAAAATTTTCCATATATATATATGTTGTTTAGTGATAACAAGTTTGTAGAAACAATAATTGCGAAGATAAATTTAATGCTACAATTCAAAAATTATGATTAAAAATATAGAAACAATAAATTATTGGCTATTATATACTCTTAAACAGCAAAAGGTTCTGAATGATCCATTTAATATTTCGCACTAAGTGTCAAATTTTTCACACAAAGTGTCAAATTGTTCACACACTGATGGTATAATATTAACATTTTCTCTTTTGTCAAATTAAACTTATTGTAAGAAGAAATCATTACGGAGGGCCCTACTACGCTCCAGTCATCAACACTCATCCCTTGTTATAGCAAAACATGAGTTATAATTGTCTATGCTATGCTGTCAGATTTTTGGGTTGAATCCATCCATGCCATCTAAAATTAAATATTATAAAAAAGTCGTTGACAATATATTTTTTGATAAGTCTTTTCAAATTTGTATTCCTTAAAAGTTTGTTACTACATATTTATTTATATGGTATAAACATACCGCAATAAATTCATTTCAAATAACAATAAAAATCCTTATATAGTATTAATAATAATTTGGTAATAATTGCCATAAGTTTGTGTTACTTAATTTATTTCTTCCGTGTATTTTTTTTAAAATAACTTTATAAAACTTTCATAAATCAATATAATTTTTAACAATTTGTACAATTTATTGGAAATTATAAGTTGAGAGAGAAATTTTGAGTAATCGAACATTTCTTAAGTGATAAAATTTAATCAGTAAGGATTTGCATGTTTTTTTTTTTTTTGAAATTTATAAAAGTCTCAAACTTTTCAACAATAATCCGATTTATTAAATTATTATGGAAGTTTATTATAGTCACTGGAATTTAATTTATTTATAGTTACAAAGATGAGCCTGAGTTGTGAGAGAACATTTATAAATCTTCTCATGAAATAAACAAAAAATATTTCACACTAAATTTAGTGGTTTCTCAATCTATGAGAATAATATTTGCCCTGCAGTATTTTCGATCATTCCCAATGTAGGTCCATGTATATGTTAATACATATACATGGTGTGTGTGTGTCTGTTTTTTCTATACTTGTTTGTATTTTATTCTCACTCTTTAATAGAAATACTTCGTGTGTGTGTTTTTTTCTAATCGGCGTATTTTATCTATTGACTCTTAACTGATTCCCCCATTTGATACGATAAGTTAAAGGCACTAAAGAACATACTAACTTTTGTAGCCACTAAATATTTATTTTATATGTCAATAATGATGTATTTGTTTGTGGTATATGTTTTTTTAGAGATAATATAGTTGGAACCGCTGTCGGGAGTGTTATGAAATATGTACAATTGAAAAATTCAATTTTAATTCAATTGAGTGCTAAGCACACATTTTCACACCTTGCCTATTTTCATTTTGATTGGATTCGTATTTATTTGAGAACATATTATGAATCATTTTCTTTTCATATTTCTGGTATTTCACATCATATAGGAGGAATGGCTGGCTGCAAGACGCCTACTCCACATTAAATGTTTTGGAAAATAAAATTGTGAAATTATTCTTCATTGAAACATATCGTATATATTTTTGGCTATATTCGTAGCATTTTTAAAAAATGTAAATCGCAAAAGCCAAAAATTATATATGAAAAATGTTTTGATTTTTGATTCTACATTTTTTAAATTGTTTTCTTTTCCCAATTCATATAAGCTCATAAACGTAGTATAAGTACGTTTATATTGTACCGGATTTATTAAATACTTGGTCTGTTCCCTTACTGCTAGAATCTACTACTTTTTACTACGATAACGAATTTTTCTTTATGATATCGAAGGAAATAGTAAAATCGAGTAGATTCTTGCAGTGCGGGAATAGAACAACTGTAAAACTTAATTTTCAATTCCTTTACATATATGTCAAATAAATCCTCGTAGAAAAAAATAACTCGAAATTTTATAGAGCTATAAATTAGTACTAATATCCATCCCTAGTTCAAAAGTATACATATGTACAGATCATACTAGCAGAAGCGGATGGCCACTTTTTTTACTCTAATTGAGGAACCAATGACATTATTTTTTTATTGCTACAACTAATTAAATTATACATCAGTAATTGTATAATTTTTAAATAACATATTTTTTTTACTTAGCATTTTCACTTTATATGAGATCATCCCGGCACTTTGTAAATATGTAGGTTGTGGGTTGGATGGAAACAAATTTCCAAATAAACATATTAGATTACTTAATTAGCATTGGTTAATTGTATAGAATATTCGTTCGTATGGCATTTGTTTGGAATTGTTTTTGACGTCACGGTCAGTCGTGTTTTAATGACGTGTATGTGTGCGTTATGTGTTAGATAACAATGAGGCCGATTGGCAAGAATAAAACATCGACTTGTTACCCAATATTCATCGCCAACTCGAAGATCTTTAGCTATTGATTACTTTTTCATTTACTGATATCTCCTTTGTCGTGTAATTTTTTTAATTGCAGAAATTGACTATCGAAAGCAATGACGACGGACATTTCAATTGTTCGATGGGACCCTAGTCAGGGTCCTGGCAACGAATACATCGACGAATATGAATACGATGGTGGCAACTCCAGTTCACGATTATTTGAGCGTTCACGTATCAAGGCCTTGGCCGAAGAACGTGAAAGTGTACAAAAGAAGACATTCACCAAATGGGTGAATTCGCACCTGTGCCGTGTCAACTGCCGAATATCAGACCTGTACGTTGATATGCGCGATGGCAAGCATTTAATAAAATTACTGGAAGTATTGTCCGGCGAAAGGCTGCCGAAACCAACAAAGGGCAAAATGAGAATTCACTGTTTGGAAAATGTGGACAAAGCACTGCAATTTTTGCGCGAGCAACGTGTACATTTGGAAAATATTGGTTCCCACGATATTGTCGATGGTAACGCATCGTTAAATTTAGGTTTAATTTGGACCATTATTTTGAGATTCCAAGTAAGTGCAACAAGAGGCGGCACAGTCAATTTATTACGCCTTTCCTTTTTCAAACGATAACCATATTGTATTCTAACGTTTTTGTTTCGCCCCTTTTTTCATTCCTTTTCAAATTCTAGATCCAAGATATTACTATTGAAGAGGTAGACAATAAGGAAACCAAGTCAGCCAAGGACGCTTTACTGTTGTGGTGTCAAATGAAAACAGCAGGATATCACAATGTCAATGTGCGCAACTTTACAACATCGTGGCGTGACGGTCTTGCCTTCAACGCCATTATCCACAAACACCGTCCTGATTTGGTACAATTTGAAAAATTGTCAAAAGCCAATCCAATTCATAACTTGAACAACGCCTTCGATGTGGCTGAGGACAAGCTTGGCTTGGCAAAACTTTTGGACGCAGAGGATGTGTTCGTAGAGCATCCTGATGAGAAATCCATCATCACCTATGTGGTCACATACTACCATTACTTCAGCAAGCTGAAGCAAGAGACTGTGCAGGGCAAACGTATTGGCAAAGTTGTTGGCATAGCCATGGAAAATGACAAAATGATTCATGACTACGAACATTTCACAAGTGACTTGTTGAAGTGGATCGAAACAACAATCCAAGCCTTGGGCGAACGCGTTTTTGAAAACTCCTTAGTGGGTGTGCAAGGCCAGTTGGCCCAATTTTCTAATTATCGCACCATCGAAAAGCCACCCAAATTTGTCGAGAAGGGAAATTTGGAAGTTCTCTTGTTTACACTGCAGTCGAAAATGAGAGCCAATAATCAGAAGCCATACACTCCCAAGGAAGGAAAAATGATCTCCGATATTAACAAGGCCTGGGAGCGTTTAGAAAAGGCAGAGCATGAACGTGAGTTAGCATTGCGAGAAGAATTGATCCGCCAGGAGAAATTGGAGCAGTTGGCTGCTCGTTTCGACCGCAAAGCTTCTATGCGTGAGACTTGGTTGTCGGAGAATCAACGTCTGGTTAGCCAAGATAACTTCGGTTTCGATTTGGCTGCGGTTGAGGCTGCCGCCAAGAAACACGAAGCCATTGAAACTGATATATTCGCCTATGAAGAACGTGTTCAGGCCGTGGTAGCTGTATGCGATGAATTGGAATCGGAACGCTACCATGATGTCAAGCGCATCTTATTGCGCAAGGAAAATGTAATGCGCCTGTGGAACTATTTGTTGGAGCTTTTGCGCGCTCGTCGTATGCGTTTGGAAATCTCCCTCCAATTGCAACAAAACTTCCAGGAAATGTTATACATTCTCGATAATATGGAAGAAATCAAGCAGCTGTTGTTGACCGATGACTACGGCAAACATTTGATGGGAGTTGAGGATCTATTGCAAAAGCACTCGTTGGTTGAAGCCGACATCAATATTTTGGGCGAACGTGTCAAAGTTGTGGTACAAAATTCACAGAAATTCCTGAGCGACGATCCAGAGTCATATAAGCCATGTGACCCTGAAATTATTGTCAGTCGTGTCCAACAGTTGGAGGATGCCTACGCTGAGTTGGTGCGATTGGCTGTCGAACGCCGCAGTCGTTTGGAGGAGAGCCGCAAGTTGTGGCAATTCTATTGGGACACTGCCGACGAAGAGAACTGGATCAAGGAGAAGGAACAGATTGTTTCTACCGACGATATCGGTCACGACTTGACAACCGTGAACTTGTTGCTCAGCAAGCACAAAGCCTTGGAGTCGGAGATTACCTCGCACGACCCTCAACTGCAAAATGTTGCAAAGGTTGGTGCCGAGCTTATTACCGAAGGCCACTTTGGTGCCGATAGAATTAAGGATCGCCTTAAGGAAATCTTATCCAAATGGGATCATCTGCTTGACTTGACCAAATACAGACGTCAACGCCTCGAAAATGCTGTCGAGTACTTCCAGCTGTTCGCCGATGCCGACGATGTCGACAACTGGATGTTGGACACATTGCGCATTGTTTCAAGCGAAGATGTGGGTCGCGACGAAGCCAATGTCCAATCGTTGCTTAAGAAACACAAAGATGTTGCTGATGAGCTTAAGAACTACGCCGAGGTCATTGATGCTCTACACAAACAGGCAGAGACCCTTAAACTCAACGAAACTGAGAAAGCTAATGTGGACAAACGCCTTGAAGCCATCGACACCCGCTACAAGGAGCTTACCGAACTCGGAAAACTGCGCAAGCAACGCTTGTTGGACGCTCTCAGCCTGTACAAACTCATGTCTGAAGCTGACGGTGTCGAGCAATGGATCAAGGAAAAAACCAAGATGTTGGATACCATGGTACCTGGTAAAGATATCGAAGACGTTGAGATTATGAAGCATCGCTTCGAAGGCTTCGACAAGGAAATGAACGCCAACGCTTCCCGCGTCGCCGTTGTCAATCAATTGGCCAGACAGTTGTTGCACGTCGAACATCCCAACTCTGATGAAATTTTGGAACGTCAAAATCGTCTTAACGTGGAATGGTCGAATTTGCGCGAGAAAGCCGAAGCCAAAATGGACGAGCTTAAATCTGCTCATGGCGTCCAAACGTTCTACATTGAATGTCGAGAAACTATTTCCTGGATTGAAGACAAGAAACGTATTCTCACTGAAACTGACAGCCTGGAAATGGATTTGACCGGCGTAATGACATTGCAGCGAAGACTAAGCGGCATGGAACGTGATCTGGCTGCAATCCAAGCTAAACTTTCCAGTCTTGGCAAGGAAGCCGACAGCATTGAATCCGACCATCCAGAAGAGGCGCAAATCATTCGCGATCGCATTGCCCAGATTGAGCTCATTTGGGAGCAGTTAACTCAGATGTTGAAGGAACGCGATTCCAAGTTGGAAGAGGCTGGCGATTTGCACAGATTCTTGAGGGATTTGGACCACTTCCAGACCTGGTTGACCAAGACACAAACCGATGTGGCCTCCGAAGATACTCCAACATCGTTACCAGAAGCTGAACAGTTGCTCAATCAGCATCAATCTATTCGCGAAGAGATCGACAACTACACCGAAGATTACAAGAACATGATGGAGTACGGAGAACGATTGACTTCAGAATCGAACACATCCGATGATCCACAGTACATGTTCTTGCGCGAGCGCTTGAAGGCTCTTAAGGATGGTTGGGAGGAATTGCACCAAATGTGGGAGAACCGCCAAGTCTTGTTGTCTCAAAGTCTCGATCAGCAACTATTCAACCGCGATGCCCGTCAAACCGAGGTATTGCTCAGTCAGCAAGAACACTTCCTCAGCAAGGACGACACTCCTGTTAATTTGGAACAAGCAGAAAATCAACTTAAACGCCACGAGGCCTTCCTCACCACAATGGATGCCAATGACGACAAAATTAATACTCTCCTGCAGGTTGCAGACACATTGGTCGAGAAGGAACACTTTGATGCCGAAAAGATCGGCAAGCGTGCAGAAAATATTGCCAGCCGTCGCGAAGATAACCGCAGAAGAGCTCTGGAGCAACACGAAAAGTTGAAGAATCAAGTAAAACTCCACGAATTCTTGCAGGACTTGGATGAGTTGTCAGAATGGGTGCAGGAGAAATATGTTACCTCTCAGGACGAGACATACAGAAGTGCAAAAACTATTCATTCCAAATGGACCAGACATCAGGCATTTGAAGCTGAAATTGCTGCCAACAAAGAACGCCTCTATGAGGCAGAAAAGGCCGCTGAGGAATTGTCCAAGGAAAAGCCAGAATTCAAAGATGTCATTGAACCAAAACTAAAGGAGTTGGCAAAACAATTTGAAGATCTTGAAACCCACACTAAAGAGAAGGGCGCCATGTTGTTCGATGCTAATCGTGAAGTCCTTGTCCAACAGACTTGCGATGACATCGATTCCTACATTACCGAATTGGAAAAACAAATTGTCAGTGCCGATACTGGTAATGACTTGACATCTGTAAACATTTTGATGCAGAAACAACATGTGATACAGACACAAATGGCCGTTAAGGAACGTCAAGTCGAAGAAATCGACAAACAGACAGAATACCTTAAGAAGACCGTGCCCGAGGAGAAGATTGAACCCATTGTTACCAAGAAGATTGCGGTACTCGATCGTTTTGAAAAGATAAAGGCGCCATTGATCGAACGTCAAAAGCAGTTGGAAAAGAAGAAGGAAGCCTTCCAATTCTGTCGCGATATCGAGGATGAGAAATTGTGGATAAACGAAAAACTGCCAGTTGCCAACTCCACCGACTATGGCAACTCCCTCTTCAATGTGCATGTCCTGAAGAAGAAGAATCAATCGCTAGCTACAGAGATCGACAACCACGAACCGCGCATCAATGCAATTTGCAACAACGGCCGCAAACTCATTGACGAAGGCCACGAAGACGCCAAGAAATTCGAGGCTCTTATCAGCGACTTGACACAGAAATGGCAAGAACTGAAGGACGCTGTTGAGAATCGCAAGAAAAATCTATTGGAATCCGAGAAAATTCAACAGTACTTCTTTGACGCCCAAGAAGCTGAGTCGTGGATGAGTGAACAGGAATTGTACATGATGGTTGAAGACCGTGGCAAGGATGAAGTCAGTGCCCAGAACCTTATGAAGAAGCACGAAAATCTGGAACAATCCATTGAAGACTATGCCAACACAATTCGTCAGTTGGGAGAAGTGGCCAGCCAGTTCAACATCGACGATGTGTCCAGTGTGGATGCTGTTGCCGTGAAACAGTCGCAATTGGACAAATTATATGCCGGTCTTAAAGACTTGGCTGGAGAGAGAAGGGCACGTCTGAACGAAGCCCTTCAATTGTTCATGTTGAATCGTGAGGTGGATGATTTGGAACAATGGATAGCCGATCGCGAGGTCGTTGCCGGTTCCCAAGAATTGGGTCAAGATTACGATCACGTGACGCTGTTGTCAGAACGCTTCAGTGAATTTGCTCGCGACACAGAGTCCGTTGGTGGTGAACGTGTTGCTAAGGTCAACAGCATTGCCGACAATCTGATCCAAGCCGGCCATTCTGACTCGGCCACAATTGCAGAATGGAAGGACAATCTAAACGAGTCTTGGCAAGATCTTTTGGAACTAATCGAAACGCGCACACAGATGCTTGCCGCTTCCCGCGAATTGCACAAATTCTTCCACGATTGCAAAGATGTCCTTAGCCGCATCATCGAGAAGCAACATGGTGTGTCCGACGAATTGGGTCGTGATGCCGGCTCTGTTTCGGCGCTGCAACGCAAGCACTATAATTTCATGCAGGATTTGACGACCCTCTACGCCCAAGTACAACAAATACAAGAAGAATCGGCAAAATTGCAGGACTCCTACGCCGGGGACAAGGCCAAGGAGATTACAAATCGCGAAATGGAGGTCTTGCATGCATGGTCGAATCTGCAGGCCATGTGCGATGCACGCAAACAGAAATTGGCCGACACCGGTGATTTGTTCCGGTTCTTTAACATGGTACGAATTCTGATGATCTGGATGGAAGATTTGGTAAGACAAATGAACACCTCCGAGAAACCACGTGACGTTTCCGGCGTCGAGTTGCTTATGAACAACCACCAGAGCTTAAAAGCTGAAATTGACACACGTGAAGATAACTTCTCAGCTTGTATATCACTGGGCAAGGAATTGCTGACACGTAATCATTACGCTTCGGCCGATATTAAAGACAGACTTTTGCAATTGAATAACAGTCGAAATGCATTGCTAAGAAGATGGGAGGAACGTTGGGAGAATTTACAACTAAGTAAGTTTTTGTTTCATGTGTGTGTTTTTTTTTCTATTACTTGGGACTCCATTTTCAAATACCAAACAATACTGAATGTAATGTTCGTTTGCAGTTCTCGAAGTATATCAATTTGCCAGAGATGCTGCCGTTGCCGAAGCTTGGTTGATAGCCCAGGAACCATATCTATTGTCGTCAGAACTTGGCCATACAATTGATGAAGTTGAAAACCTTATCAAGAAACATGAAGCATTTGAAAAGTCTGCTGCTGCCCAAGAAGAGCGTTTCAGTGCACTTGAGCGTTTAACAACAGTAAGTTGAAGGGAAAATCGCTGCATTTTGAATACCATCTAAGAAGTGTTGTTTTGTCTATGTCCATCCTATAGTTTGAGCTTAAAGAAATGAAGAGACGCCAAGAATTGGCTGAAGAAGCAGAGCGACAGCGTATTAAGGAAGAGATGGAGGCTAAAGCAGCAGCCGAAGCGGCGGAACAGGCTAAACGTGAGGCTGAGAAACGAGACGTTGTCGATGTAGCAACATCCGAAGAAGCCGCTGGTAAGTTATATATCTATTATATTTTGTATTACTTTAGTGTGTTGTTGTCTTAGCTGTAGTTCATATCTGTTGTAGTAGCGAAGTTTCTTGTGTTTGTTCTAATTTTATTACATTGCATTGTGCACTTTTTATTTATTTATTTTTTTTTATTACAAATATGCTACAAATACTTTGTATTAGGGAAATAGTTATATCTCTAAGGTAACTTGCATCTTGTGTAGAGTACACAATTTCAATAGGAAAACTAGACTCTCAGGTGGTGCATAGGCATGCACAAGATTAAATATTTTATTGAGAATTTGATGATTTGTTTATTATTTCTACAATTGTTTGTAATTCACTCCGTCATGTATTTCATCGTGGTTAATTTAAACAAACTGTGTACTCGTTCTATTTGAGAGAAATTATTAGGAAAAATCTTTGATTTTTGATTTTTTTTATTTTTGGACCAGTTTTGGCGTTGTTTACAAATCACTATATTTAATTATTACATAGATTTTGGTCTTTGAGTTAGTGTACAATATGTCAATATTTATAAATATTTTGAACATTATTTTATTAATGCTTCGTGGAACATTAGCTGTGGTTGATACTGCAGCCGAAGTTGAGCGCACTGCAGAAACACAAACAGGTATTAACAGTACTAAATACTCAACTGTTTATAATCTTCACGCTGTTCATTATATACATATTTATATTTATAAAACAAATTATATTTCATTGCGATATTTTACTCATAATATTAATATTTACAGAACGAGCCGCCGCTGCTAGTGGCGAAGCTCATGAAGGCTATTTGACAAGAAAACACGAATGGGAGTCCACCACAAAGAAGGCATCAAACAGATCCTGGGACAAGGTATGTATTGGGCACATCTTTCCCTCTTTCTGCGTGAAATCTCATCTCAACTCTATGATATGTTTGTCTTTCTAACTTTAGGTTTATACAGTTGCAAAGAGTGGACGTCTTTCTTTCTTCAAAGAACAAAAGGGTTATAAGAGTAATCCTGAATTAACTTTCCGCGGAGAACCCGTGTATGACTTGCAAGGAGCCTCTGTTGAAATTGCCAGCGACTACACAAAGAAGAAGCATGTTCTAAGAGTCAAGTATGTATAACTGAGTAAACGCGTCAATATAAATTTATGTTCAACCATTATTTGAATTGTTCTTGCTTCCAAACAGACTTTCAAACGGTGGAGAATTCTTGTTGCAAGCCCATGATGACAATGAGATGTCACAATGGGTCTCTGCTTTGAAGGCCCAAAGTGATTCGGCAGCTGTTGCAGAAAGTAGATCCCAGACACTACCAGCCACATCGCAGAAGGACGAACCAAAGCGTAGATCATTCTTTACTTTAAAGAAAAAGTAAATTAGGTAGGGCAACAAAAAACAAAAACACCATAAAACAACACACACACACATTTACACAGCAACATTTATTTAACGCTTAAATAAATATAAAATTGTAAGGTTTAATAATTAAAATTATATATGACGAGAGATGAAAAGAGAATAATAGTTATTTATATTGCTTATATAATATAAAGAACCCCGATAAGTGCACGAAGAAAACAAAACAAAATGCTGCTATTAAATTTAAACTTACGTATATTGTATCTTATTTATTATTTAACAAACGTAAAATCCAACAAATTATAAGAAAACCAATCAAAAATAAAAAAATACAAAACTCATGTATGCATTTCAATGTATTCAAAATAAATAATAAATTTATTCCCTCTATATTATTTTAATGGCATATTTGCTTTCTTCAGAAGTACGGTACGGTATGTATAAATATGTGTGTTTTTAACGCATATATGACTAAATTGTTGATAAACATCGTAGTCGTCGTATATGGGCATTTCAGGGAAAATGTAGACCAAAGCCGTAGAACTTTTTTTCTTCAATCGTACTTAGGTACGTGAAGTTACGGAAAAAATAACAAAAAAGACAAACTTTTTTATATCTTCTTGTTTTACTAAATAAATACTAATTTAATGTATTTACTGCAGAATATTTGAAAATTCAGTAATATTGATAATTCTTATTTATGTAAAGAATATTTAAAGTTCAAAATGTTCACACAATTCGAGAAGTTTTCCCATTATTTGCAAGCATGTCAAAAGTCGCGTGATTGGCCGCTCTTTTGTGGCTTTTATCTCATAAGGCAAAAACAGGAGGCTCTCAATTTTTTTACTCAAAATACTACAAAAACATTAAGGGTGAATTGTAAAAAATTTGATGGTCCATGATTTATTTAACATTTAAAAGGCATGTACATTAAAACTTTTTATCGGGTTAACCATGGCATAATTATGGAAGGTAGTCTTATTTCAGAAATTTATAATGGCAACCCTTAGGTTAGGTTTGGGATGTACCGTTGTTAGTAACAACCGTCCACTCGGAGACTATTGTCCGTTGTGATCATCCTTTATACCTGAAAAGAGGACGGGAAAAGAACAGAGAGGGGAAGATTAGCCATGCCAGAGTTTTGACAAAACCTAGGATCTGGGGCCAAAGCACCGAATTCGTCATCGATTTCTGTTTCGTATAGAGTAATACATATTTCGATCGTTGTCAATTTTTGGATCACTGCATTCGATCGTAATTTATTTTGTCTACTACTTTTTTTACATTGCTGTAAACATATGGTAATAAGAAATTGGAAGGGAAAGAGGATGTCAAGAAATGTTTTCTGATTAAAATATGTTATTTCATAGAAATTCATATCGTTTTTGGGTTAAAATATGTGTACCAATTTATTATGAATATATTGTACTCATCAAAGGAGGAATTTAGTGGCTCTTTAATTTTGCTTGAGCACAGTTTTGCAACTTATTTTGGGCTAAGTCTTTATGCTCCAACATAAATTGAGCCAGTGCGTCTTTCTATTTAGCATTCACTTTGTTGAAGTTTTTTTTTTTTTTTTTGAAGCGGCTATTGAGCATTTTCTTTCCGTGTCCCCAAATGCAAATAATATATTTTCTTAAATGTATTTTGCCAAAATAAATAATACTTACATTTTCCGCGCAAAAATCACTAAGTATGTAGTTTTTGATAGCATACTACCTATCGTGTGCAACTTCGAGTAGAAACAATTCGATAACGACTGCGGTGATCCTGGTTGGGGTCTATTTTTGAGAAGAACGAAATACGGTTAATGTCTTCTGCCACTCAGCGATGGACATCGCGGATATGTTCAATTGTTTCTAGCTCTTCTTCGTCCTCATATAGACGACAGTAATCCTCTCCGCTGGAGTCCCATTTTGAAGTGAGAGATCTAATCCTGCAGTGACCTGTTATAATCCCCCCACAATGACTTTGATCTCTCTCTTGTTATGTGCCGACAGCGAAGAAGTTCCTTGGCGAGGAATTCAGGCCAGATAGCTTTTGAGATTCTACCTCGCCGTAGAACAATCGGATTTTGCCAATGAAATAGCCAATGGGTGGTTGCACAGATCTCTCAATCGGAAGATTGGATGATTGTGAGCCTCCTCGAGCAAGCTCGTCGGCTACCCAACATAAGTTAACTATCCGTCATATATCGTGCAGAGCGGACTTGCAATCAAGAACTTTTTTTGAATTTATAGTACACGACTTCAAAGCCTTGAAGGCTCCCTGACTATCGACATATCCCGTATTATCGGAAGTAAGTTTTTTACTATCTCGGCCGCTTTCCTAATTGCAATGATTTCTGCTTGAAAAACGCTACAAAGATTGTTAAGTTTATATGAGTTTTATATTTCTAATTCCCTACAGTGCCTGCACCAGTGCCTTCCTCCATCTTTGACCCGTCTATGAAAAATGACAGACCTAGGAAACATGGTATAATTATTACAAGGTAGGGCACAGCTACCAACTGATTACAATTTTTTGTCAACGTGGCTTGTTCCATCAAATCAAAATACATATTTGGTCTGTTTCCGTACTGGAAGAATCTACTATTTTTTACTCCGATAACACTTTTTTCCTTTAGATTCTTGCAGTGCGGGAACAGACCAATTTTGTGTATGTATGTGTATTGTTTTTAATAATATGTCAAATAAATTCAAAATAAATTGAAATATATTCAAACTTAATTGAAATTTTTAACACGTTCGTCTGGAAGTATTTACTTTGTTATGGATGAAACAAACATTTTATGTGAGTAATTCTCTTCAAGAAATCACAACCTGGCGTTATGTTGAGGATACTAGATTCCTCAATATCAAAGAACGCTGCCTAGGTGTAACCAGAGGACTACATATTATTCTCAATGCGTCCGTATCCACTGATGTGCCTTTGATTTATGCATACTGGGAGTTGCTAATTTTGCTTTGATCAATAGTATTTCTAATTTCTGAGTCTAGTAACCTTTCTAAAGTATTGAGTAGAAAGAAAAAGAGGGGCTAATCGGTCTATAGTCCCTTGGTAGCGTATGACTCGGCTGAAATAGGGTTGAAATAGGTTGATTCAACAACCTTCAATGATCCCCTAAACCACTGTGCTTACATTAGGATATATAAAAAATACGTGCATTTTTAAATTTTGGTTTTTTAAAGGTAAAATAAAAGACTTATATCAAGAAGAGAAAACGGAAACGTAAAATCATCACTTGAAGCTATTAGATTTAACAGAGACGGAAAAGGAAAGCACACGAGCAAATAACATAATGTAGAAATTTTAGCATAGGGGAGATAGTAGGAGAGAGACACAAATGATGTGAGCAACGAGATGTATTGTTGCACAAAGAGCCCACCCAACCATGGTTGCAAAAAAATTGGATGTCGAATTTTGCAGCTGGTGATGGGACGGCAGAGATAGAACTATTTGAAATATTTTCAAAACTGCTACTAGAGGCCAATGCAGGGCTTCATGGTCCATTGGAATTTGCACATGCAACAATATCCGACTGCATTTGTGATGACTGAGTAGTTGTTGTATTTGGACTATTGTCTGAATTATTAATACAGGCAACGCAAAATTGTTTTATTTGGTTAATGTCATTTTCTTGCAAACTTGCGGCAGGAGGATAAAGAAAAAATGCTGCCTTGTGCAATATACTTAGGGTTTTTACCCAAATATCTTCAATATTAACTAAAATATTCTCTTTTAAAGCTATAATGGCAGGAAAGTATATGCCATTGGGTGCACAAATGCCTTTGATTTTATAAATTAATGGCAAAACAAAACACAGTAGTAGTTTTTTGAAAATGATTTCAAAATCATTACAAAGTTCAACAAGAACCTTCATTGACAGCTGAAAAAGGTCTACAGTCTTCAACTGCCCATGTTGCACATACATCAACGACGGACAGATTTTTCTTGTGCCGTTATAGTTTTTAAAACGGTCGACTGCTTCAGCACTTGGCAACATTTATGCCTAAGTAGATTTGACGTTTGATGACCATATAGTTTACATATTTTGTGGCATGTGCGGCAGTACACAAACCCATCCACAATTGTTCCATCTTCTTTTACTATTTGAAAAAACACATTAAGCTCCTTCCTTTGTGCTTGTCGGATAAGGTGTAATTTTTTTGAGCAATTTTTTCCCCAATAGTGGTTTGATCCTCCGATATTTCGTAAAATCTATTTATAATTTGTTTTATTTTTTTACTTACGCATCGAAATTTTGTGACCTTTTATGATATACTTACTTGAAAATAATTTCTTATTATTAAAAATTTTGTTATCACTATAGCTGTATTTAATTTATAATTAGATGTTTACTCTTCTTCATACGTGTGAAAACTGGATTGTCATAGTTCATTCTAAAATTAACTGATCATAAAAACAAACATCACTCATAGAGTAGTACCGTTATGATGCGGTGCATCGCATTGAGTCAATTCTTTTGCGTTGTTTGCATTGATTTATGCATTGTTTATGTTCTCCCGCACTCACATGCATAAAAACACTCTTAACGAAGCCGGCACAGCAGTTTTTATACGAAGATATGATGTGAATGGAAAACATCGGTAAAGTGAGAGCCAACAATGGCAGTATTTTGACGAATGACCGAGTGTTGACTATACTATACCGTATCATTTTTAGTTGCGTTAAGTATTACTATCGCTTTATTTTATGCATAACGCAAGTCAAAAAAAGCTACCGCATGTCCATCTCTGGTTGCAACAAGTCGGATCCAAGTAAAGAGAAATTGTAGTTGCAACCCCTAAAATGTCCATAACAAACCTTCGCCTACATTACAGATAACTCAAACAGATCTTCTTCAGTTTATTCAGAGTTCATTTTTCTCTTTATTACAAAAATCTCAAATTTGAAAACAATCATAAGAATAAATACTACAATTTTTAAATTTTGTTTTTGGAAAATAGTCAGGCTGAATCCCAGTTTGTTGTTTTTATAAAAAACAACTATTTATTATTAGACAATAGTTTCGGATCACGCCACTGATCCTCATCAGTTCCCTTAGTTTTTTGTTGGGATATTCTCCCCAGAAGCTATTGCTTCTATACAAAAACCTTTCATACCCAAATGTCTCTTGTAACAAAGCGAAGTACTTAGCTGACCAACGACATAAACTGCATGAGAATTTCGCTGGTGCCTCTCTTCAAGGTTAACAAGGCATTTACAAACAATTCCATATCTTTCCCACTGTTGTGTGTTGTCACATCGCGACAAATGCACACAGCCTGACTATTTTGCAAAAACAAATGGTATCCCAAATAAACCGCCAACACTACTGAAATTTTTAAATGTAAATATAAATATTATCATTTCTAATAAATCGAAATGAAAACTAGTAACTAGCTAAACAATAGAAAACTTCTTAGAAAATTGAAACAAATTAAAAAAATTAGTCTCATAAAAATTTATAACTATAAAAAGTTTAGTATTTAAACGTAGAAAATTATAATATAAGTATATAATTTTAAAGTATAAAAAAAATCAAAAATATTTGCTCAATAAAAATTTTTTGTTTCGAGCATTATTTGATATTATTTAAATTCTTAAAAAAAACAACAACAATCAAATGAAAAAATCAAAATTTTTAAATCAAAGATTTTTTTACCATCAATATTTCTCTTTAAATTTCGAAAAAAAAATTTATGATTTTATCCAAAATTGAGAGGCAAAGACGGACTGAAATTACTACGAAATCGCCAACAACTGAGAGAGTTTTAGGTGCCAACACAACGTTGATCTCAGTTAACCTCTATAATTTGCCAGTGGCAATATTAAGCAATTCAGCCTAGAGAAATTAAGAACATTAAATGAGAAACAAATAACCTACATATAGAAGAAGAAATAATTACCAATAGATATGTGGCAAAGAATAAAATTAGGAAGGAAAAAAAATATTCCACTTTGCATATGTTTTTAATAGCTGCTCCTGTGGCTTAACCTAATAGGGAATTCGGGCAAAACCTGATGTTGGAATCCAATAGCGGCAAACTAATAGAAAAAGGACTTAAATTAGATTGTTCTTCTTACCAAACAAAGAGAGCGAAAATTGAAAACACTTACAGCGCACAAAGAAAAAAAAGTTTTCTGAAATTTTGATGTTTAAACAACTTCGTATAATTATACAACATTCACCTTTTGCACAAGCTTTTTGATTTTATAATAACTTTGAGTATATTTTGATCTTGACTATATAAGCTTCAATTAACCAAATGGACGAGTGCATCAAAAAATTCTAGATTAGAGCTTGGAACGTCAATTAGCTGATAGACCAAATGCACACATAAGCAGAGATAGAATACAGAGGTCTCTGTGTTGAAAGCCGTTACCATTCAAATTTAAATATTTTAAAAATAGATGCAAAAGAAAAACTTTCAACTAAATCGAAAAATGATGTAGAATGCAAGCGCCATTACACACCATACTGACTGAGATCTTTTCCCAGGGTATGTTAAAGACAGTGTTCGCAAAAAAACGGTACACTAACGTAGTGTACCGTACCTGTTCCGGAGCACAACGAAATTCGTAGTGTACCGCTGTGGGAGCACTAAAAATCGTAGTGTACCGCGGTCGGAACACTAAAAAATCGTAGCGTGCCGCGGTCGGAACACTAAAAATCGTAGTGTTCCACTTACCGGAACACTAAAAATCTTAGTGTTCCACTGCCCGGAACACTAAAAATCGTAGTGTTACATTTGTCGGAAAACAAAAAGATGAATTTATCTTTTAATTTTTGTCATGGTACAATTATAAAAGGTAACAGCAAATCCCAGCTGATTTGATTCCAACGTAATACTAGTGCCAATATGAATTTGACAAATTATGTTTTTAAAAATCACCCAACAGGAAAATTGGGAACGCATACAATTTGTAATTGTTCTTTATTAAATGTGCTCCCGTATTCAATTTACTCAATCTGCCTGCTGGGAAAGTTTGAGGAAGCAAATCTTTCTTCATGAAATAACTCGCTATTCCCAGCATTTTCATACGTGTTACCCATATATATGGCAATGGCTCAATTATAGGAAAGATGTGGAAGCGATAGAAATATAAATTTGATAGATTTTCATTCATGTTTTTTAATTTTTATTTTGAAGATTCGAAAATATTTCATTTTCAAAATAAAAATAATTTGATGATAATTTGTTTGTTTGTTTACGTTTTTCTGTCAAATATTGACACTAGTAGAACTTAAAAAAAATTTCCATGTGGTTGTTGTATCGTTTTTTGTACAACAACACTTGCTGTTACCTTCTATTATTATACCATGAATTTTTGTATGAATAAAATTTATATTTTTATTGTTTTTTCAATAGATTTAATGAATATAAGATTTCTAAATTTGTATTTGTTTATATTTTATAAAAAAATTAGTGTTATTATATTATCATCAACAGTTTAACATAATAAATATTTTATAACTAAAAACTAGTGACGGCCAACTCGTAACTGAAAATTCCATTAGATTGCATTTTGGCTGATAATCGATTGCGCTGATCGGAAAAATTTATTGCATAAGACTACCTATACAAAAATCATAAAAAGAAGAATATTCCAATAATGGACATATGAATTTCGTTTTTTATATGGTACCTGTATGTGGTTTTGTAATATTTATCCCAAAATCATAAAACTAATTTGTTCATATCCGCGTAATTTGTACACCTCTTTTTACGAATAAGCAGGTAATAATTATTTTGATTGTGTGACAATCACCAAATTTTGAATATTTTTGCTAAAATTTCCTAAAAGTATGAATCATAGTTGAATGCAAGTATATGTTTTTTAAGAAAAAAATTTTATGGGAAAAATCATGTTCGTTGTGTAAATTAATGAAAATTGTATCCAAAGCTGTACAATTGTGTCACAAAAACTTGCCAAAATACCTACCTTTTGTAATTGCAAATAAAGTTATATTCATTTTTATTTTTTATTATTTGATCTCATTTTACCTAAAAACAAAACACACGTGTATGGTACACTACCAGTTCAAATAAGTGGAACGCTACGACCAGTGGAACACTACGATTTTTAGTGTTCCGAACAGTGGAACACTACGATTTTTAGTGTTCCGAACAGTGGAACACTACGATTTTTAGTGTTCCGACCAGTGGAACACAACGATTTTTAATGTACCGCTGTCGGTACACTATTTTTAGTGTACCGCTGTCGGTACACTACGATTTTTTAGTGTACCGCTGTCGGTACACTACGATATTTTAGTGTACCGCAGCTGGTACGCTAAGATTTTCGTTGTGCTCCGGAACAGTAACGCTAAAAATATTTTTAGAGTTTGTGTACCGGTACAGTACGTTATTTTAGTGTACCTATCCACCTTGGTACGGTACCATAATGTTTATTTTCGAACGCTGGTTAAAGGATATGAAGCCTTATAGCTCTTCAGAAGAGTGACCGTGACATTGTTAACAGCTTCCTCAACATCCTCAACCGTTTTGTGATCTTTATGACCCAAAATTTGGGGATGCTGTTTTGTCTTTGAATTTTTCCCAGTTTGTCTTCCGAGGATTCCTATAAGGCTTGTGTTAGCCCCTGGTGATAGGAATCTGGAAAAATATCAGTCTATGGTCCGAAAAGGAACATTTCTCAGATACTTCCCTGTTCATAACCCCAGATTCGTCCATATTAGTGAGGGTTATGTCGATGACTTCACCTCTCAATCTTTTAACGAACGTTGGTATATTGCCCCTATTACATATTCTAAGATTATAACCATGGTACAATAATACAAGGTAGGGTAGCTTGACGTGAATAACAAAAAAGCAACTATGCACGTGTGGCTTCTTCTGCCAAAAATAAAATAAATATACGCAACAAGTGTTTGTGTTTATTTGAAAATTTTTTCAACACAAAACTAAAAACGCGAAAAATGAATGAAAGGTTATGTTTTCTTCCCAAAATCCAGTAGGGAATACCATCAAATGTTTGTTTCATCCATAACAAAGTAATTACTTCCACACGAACATGTTAAAAACATATGGTCTGTTCCAGTAATTTTTTAATAGTAAATCTAGTAAAAGGGAAACATTTCAAAATTGCTCTCAGAGTACAAAATAATTTGAAAAGTTCGGGAACGCAAATCTAGTAAATTTTCCAAAATTAGATGGAAATACTTCAAAATCAACATAACAGCCAATCAGAAGTAGGCATTCCTGTTTACCATTTTTACTCGACCAAATTTCTCGAGTAAAAAGTTTTCAAAGAAAACGCCATTTTTTTTTTGTGCTCTCTTAAATTTGAGTCAATTTGTGAGTTGGGGAACGGTTTTCGAGTAAAAAGTTGCAAAACATGTAAAATGAGTAGATTCTTTTAGGTTCTGGAACGGAACTTTAATAGAAATGAAAATTATAGTTACCAGTTTTGTGGGTTGGGGAACGGTTTTCGAGTAAAAAGTTGCAAAACATGTAAAATGAGTAGATTCTTTTAGGTTCTGGAACGGAACTTTAATAGAAATGAAAATTATAGTTCCGTTCCAGAACCTAAAAGAATCTACTCATTTTACATGTTTTGCAACTTTTTACTCGAAAACCGTTCCCAACCCACAAAACTGGTAAAACATTGACTCAAATTTAAGAGAGCACAAAACAAAATGGCGTTTTCTTTGAAAACTTTTTACTCGAGAAATTTGGTCGAGTAAAAATGGTAAACAGGAATGCCTACTTCTGATTGGCTGTTATGTTGGTTTTGAAGTATTTCCATGTAATTTTGGAAAATTTACTAGATTTGCGTTCCCGAACTTTTCAAATTATTTTGTACTCTGAGAGCAATTTTGAAATGTTTACCTTTTACTAGATTTACTATTAAAAAATTACTGGAACAGGCCATACATTTGAATATATTTCAATTTATTTGACATAGCATTCAAAACAATACACACACATAAACAAAATATGTATTTTGATTTGATGGAACAAGCCACCTTGTGAAAAATTGTAATCAGTTGGTAGCTGTGCCCTACCTTGTAATAATTATACCATGATTATAACTAAGTATAAAATCGAAAATAGACTCACGTCTCGTATTGGCGTTGCTGCTTCCCCAGTGGAAGTGATGTGCATTGGCATCGCAACCGATGATGAGATCATCAATGCTACTCATCTCCTCCATTAGGCGGCGTACGTGAACACCGGCGGGTCAGGAGCTTCATAGGGTAGACAAACGGCAGAGACTATCACGGTCTCGTGCTACCCCTATCCAGCTTGACTATCGTCATATCGCCATTGCTGAAATTAGAAAGAAGCATTAACTTAAGTTCTTTTTTGGCTAGAATACACGTTCTTAACTTCTCCCTCTTGGAGGCGGTCAAAACTGTGTATTTTTTGTCACTCAACGCAGTAGCCTTATCTTTGTAGAGATACGGTTCTTGGATGAGCGCGATGTCGGTATTCGAGGAAGACCAATGCAGACCGATGCAGATTAATCTGCACCACAATTAATGGCGGTGGACGGAAATAAAGTCCCCCATCACATAAAACAACTCCCCTTGTTCTTCCTCGAATATTGCTCACCAGAAGAGTCGGTAGCGAACTTTGCGACTACACGGCCGTTCCGTTCAAATGAGGCGAGGATTCTCTACCTCCTCATCTAAAGGCCTTTCAGCCTTTCCACTAACCGTAGTTTGTTCCCCAGCCCCTTAAAAGGTGTGGGGATCCACACAGTGGTTTCCATTCCGCTTGGTATCTCATGGACCGCTACGGCTGCCAGTCCGCTACCTTTCCAAAGAGGGTCGCATCTGTTAACTTTCTTCTTATGGAAATCCGCAGACTCCTTAGTTCGACAATTAACAACCTTGACCCCTTTGTATAAGGTGATCTGGCCAAACCGTAGGTTCCATGGATCAATAGGAAGAGGTCCTTCAAATAGCTGTCGACTAGCAAGCATTTATCTTCTCTGATAATCCCGTCAGGGTCAGGTCGATCCATGATTCCTAATCGCAGACCATCTCACCGCCCTTATCAGATATCTCCTTCGGCACAACTACCGACGCGAACGAAGCAGAACTTTGTGTAACTGTCGACGGCGTGGGTCTCTTAGCAGCACGTTGTTGTTCCTCCGAGGACCTCATTCCTTTCACAGCTGTGGGCTGTGATCGAGATTCGGCTACCGGAGTCACTATCGCCGCAGAGATATACCCAGCCTGCAAGCACCTGCTTCGAGCATGCTCTCTTTGGCGCAACTGCCCAATTGTCACAACCTTGGATATCGGTTTCGACAATTCGGCAGAGGGTGAATTTCCAGAGGGAGGTTGTGCCTTATCAGTCTTTTTGGAGGCCTTTTTACGGGCTCCCGTCGGGCTGACTTCGACAGTCCCTTACCCTTCGTCTTCGTGGATGCTGTAGATGGATCCTTGTAGAGTTCGTTTATTTGTAGAAGTGGGAGGTCGACCATGGCATAGCAAGTAAGCCTCGGCAATTAAGCCTGAATAATCTTGTTGAGGCGCCCATGTATCAACATGCCTCTGTTCTAATGCAGTCGGGGCCCTAACTGCAAACCATAGAACGCTGATGGGCAAGAAGTCGCATTGGGGGGCACTTTAAAATGTAGTGACAAAGACCTTTGAGATGGTTATATAGGGGCGAAATTTTCGCCTCGTCAGCTCAACCATTTTTAATATGGCAAAAGTTGCTATATAATTTATATTTACAATTATTTTGAAGTTTCCTGTGTCTAAAATTTTTAAATATAAGATGTAAGAACCATGCTTTAGAAAATATATTTTGTTCCATTTATTGAAAATATGCCAATCGACATACAAAAAATTGTATGGAATTTATTTTTCATATTATTTAAAATTTATAGAAGAATTCTCAAATGAAGCTACCTTCTATAATTATGGTCAATTTATGGTCAATTTCAAATAAAATTGTTGCATGTGATTTTTTTTATTAAATTCTAGAAAAATGAAAAAATGAGTTGCATATGAACAGGTTGCCAAAACTGATAGCACAGTTAGTGGCGATATTCACTTAACGTGCATCTATACAACTCTGAGAATGTGTAATAGGTTTGGAAGTATGTCAAAACAAACATAAATAAACGTCGGAAAATTTGGCGAAAATGTAGAAAGTGGGGAAAATTCTGCTTGATTCTGGCCATATAAAAGGGGTCAAGCGGAGAAAATAAGGAGAGTTATTGGTATTAGCTAAAAGTGGCAATTTTGGATCAAAATAAGACCAATTATTTGCGATAATTTTTTTTTGAAATTATTATATAATTTTGTTTTGTTGTGCATACACAAGCTTGTAGGTGTACAAAGATTAAACGCCAAAACTAAACTGCAATATCGAAAAAATATACTGGTCCCTACAAATATTTTTGCGGAGCAGGTCAGCAAATATTCTGGGGAAGTGAAGGAAGGCGACAAAGCTCCATTTAAATCCTTGGATGGAATCCCTGAGATATCCTTTTGGAGTTGATATTTTTGCCAAGGATCATCCACAAGCAAAGTCAGTCTGCAAAGCCTGGTGCATTCCTGTAAGGAAATAAGAAGAAAATGAAGCATTAAATTCTGAGAAAACCAGGTAAAAATTTTAAAATATACGTACCCAAATCTAAGAAAATAGACCGGAGTCTTCAACATTCCCAATCTATGAATATTTGAAAAGAGACAAAGAAAAACGAAATATTTGAATCAATTTAATTATTTATGTGGAAATCAATATATGACATATGTGTAAAAATCTTCTTTTGTTAGGATTAACTTCAAATATGATAATAAATGTTTTAATGCCTGTTCCTAAGTCATAAAAATATGAAGTGCTAATTGATCTGTGTGAGAGAGGATATTAGAATGTAAGCTACTGAGGTGAGTGCCTGTGGATTAAAGGGGCCCTTTAAATTTAATTGTGTTTATTGGACGAAATGGTCAAGGATGGATGGGCTAGTTTGGGAACCAAAACACCAAGTTCCCTTGTCATGATTGTTGTGTTGTGTCGTTTTATTTGGTGTTAATTTCCAGATAACCTTTTTTCACGATTGTTCGACCCCTAGGGCTGACGGTGGTTGGGTTGAGAATCCCCCTGAAAGTGGTTGCCCCGACTCATTAGCTGGAACCCCACCGTAGCGCCGCAGTAGGCGGTACGTAACAAAATGAAAAATAAATTCCATAAAGTTTTATGTATGTCGATTGGCATTTTTTTCAATATATTAAACAAAATATATTCTCTAAATCTGAAAATTGCTCTCAAAATTTAACCACGGTTGTTACAACGTATATTTAGAAGTTTTAGAGACAGAGAACTTCAAAATATTTATAAATATAAACGATTTAGCAATTTTCGCTACTGAACACATGATATTGGTACAATTCGAATGAAGATATTTTCATTTAAAATTTGAAAGCTGAATGCTGTCAAAGACATATTTATGAAAAAATTGGAAACATATGACTGCATGAGACTTCATTGTATAATTATGCCATTATCAGAAGTTTAGATGTAAAATTGTTGGGCTAATACGTCAACCTTATAACTTGTTTTAAATTATACGGCCAATGTGAATGTTATGTTATTAAACTAAATTCCTATAACTCATTAGCTGTGTCTCATTGTATAATGCGGTGTACACACTATCATTTTTGAATGGCACTCTTGCCCAAATTTTGCTTGTTTGATAGTGTGGCCTCACATGTTTGTCATTCATCAGGCAACCACAAAAATATTTATGGTTGTTGGACAGTCAGTAATCGATAAAAAAGTTGACAGTCAAAAATGATAGTGTGTACACCGCTTAATAATAAAAGGTATAAAAGGTAACAGCAAGTGTTGTTGTACAACAACCACATGGAAATTTGTTGTTGTAAAGGGCTAAGCAGAATGCTCGCGTTGAGCGTTTTTTGTTATCGCGTTAACGCACGCAAAAAGTTAAAATATATTGTTACGAATATAACTTTAGATTTAAGTTAATTTAGATGAATTCCGTTAATTTAAGAATTTGAATTGTAACGTAAATTTCTACTACGCAGATTATTCCAATAACTTCACAACAACAACTACTGTGTAGATTTTTCTACATCCTTCCATTTCCTCTTTCATTTTCTATTTTGTTATTGACGTACAATTCTTGTTAAACGACATCATTGATGATCGCTTATAGTACGTTTACATTTAACCGGATTTCGTTAACCCAGTGGGTTTCAGTCGTCAATTCCTTTGCATATATGTCAAATAAATCCTCATAAAGTAGGTTAACCCGGTAAAAAGTTCTAATGTATATGCCGTTTTAATTCCTCTTTCTTTGTTACCCCCTCGCCTGTATATGTGTTGTTGTTATTGTTCACTCAATGTAAGTTTGTATGTGTTTGTTGCATTGTAGATTGTTCGTAATCTAGGTGTTACCAGATCGTCTAGAAACTTCTGTAGCGACAGGCAAGGTTCATATAAATAGGGGAAATGGAAAGGCAGTCAGTCAGTTGTGAATCAGATCGCGAATTGAAACCGTCAAGTAACGTAAAGCTGTAAAGTGAAGTGCAAAGTAAAGTGTGTCAATAAACTCATTGTAATAATCGTAATCAGAAAGAACCCGCGTTTTATTTAGTACGAACTGTATTGGGAAATAAAACAACGTCTACACGGGATTAAGTAAAATCCAAGAACGTAACAATTGGTGTCAGAAGTGGGATTACGATAATACTACGATGAAGTTTAAGGATCTACGAGTGGAAGACTTGAAGAAGGAGCTCAATAAATTGGAATTGTCCTCTACTGGCAACAAGGTCGAGCGCCGTGGTATTAACATCGATACATATGAGTTTGACAGTAAGGATGAAGTGGATTTATCGGAAATGGGCGAATCCAACGGTGCGGAAGTCTCGTCAGTAGCTGCCAGGGGTGACGATTTAAGAGAAATGCTGGCTAAAATGTTTGAGGAAAATTACAGAAGGAGCGAGGAAAATTCGAGAAGAATGATGGAGAAACTCGAGAACATTACAGAAGTTATTGGAAGGAGAGTGGAAACCGTGGAGGTCCAAATTAAAGAGTTGGATAAGAAAGTGCAGTCGGTTGACGAGAAGATTCTGTCTGTGGATGAGAAATTTCTGGTCCACGACCAAAGGGTTACGAATCTGGAGAAGAAAATGTCGGAACTGGAAATTAAGGGTGGTCCGGTGCGAGTTCCTAATAACACACTAAAAATCAAACCTCATGTATTCGACGGCTCTACGTCATTCAATGTTTTCAAGTTACAGTTCGAGACAGTGGGTTCTAGAAATTCGTGGAACGACAGCGACAAAGCGGTTGCACTACTTCTGGCATTGAAGGGCAGTGCTGCTGATGTTATACAGAGTATTCCTGTCGCTTCTAGAAGCAACTATGAAGATGTTATTGCTGCACTGGAACGTAAGTACGGTGGCGAACATAAACAAAACACCTACCTTATAGAACTAAGGGGAAGAGTACAGAAGGCAAACGAGACGTTACAAGACTTTGCAGCGGAGGTGGAACGTTTGGTGCTAATGACGTATCCAGCAGAGAATCACCCATTGCTGGACCGTATGAAAATCGAAACCTTTGTGAATGGCATACGTGACCCTGAGATTAAATGTGCAACATATGCGTCACCAAAAGCGTCATTTGCCGAAACCTTGTCGTTTGCCCTTGCCCAAGAAACGGCAAGAATAATTGTTGTGTGTTCTATCTACAGATTCGCCAACTGGAGACCGAATGTTGCGAACCCAAATCTTTCGTTAGCTCGATCAAGGACGCCACGAGGCAGGTAATAGAAGAAACAAAGTTAGTAGGGATGACTAAGCCCAGGATTAGATGCTACAACTGCGATAAAGCAGGTCATATTGCGCGCGAATGCAGAGCTAAGCGCAAACGATCCAGGTCATCGTCACCACCTCGAACGAAAGATGGTAGAAGAATGGCTCAACAGTCCACCAATGAGTCACCGTCAAACAGAATCGAGCACAGAAAAGGCGCAAAACACGGTAATGCTAATGCCCTGTCTCGTCGGCCATGTAAGGTAGAAGGCAGGCATTGCTCATAGGCTGAGAATAAAGAGAATATCGTTGATGTCCGACTATTGCAGTTTGAGTCGGGTGAAGATTGGTCGACGGAACAACGAAGAGATCCCATTCTGGGCAAAATATTTCGGCCATAGAAAGCGGCAAGCGACCTAGTCGTAAAGAAATTACCTCCGAAAGCCCTCTTTTAAAATCCTATTGGGCCCAGTGGGACAGTCTACTTATAATAGATCGCAAATGGGAAGGTGAGGACGGTAAATCTCACCGGAACTTGATCGTCGTCCCAAACTCTAAAATAAGAGATCCAGGCAAACGATCCAGGTCATCGTCACCACCTCGAACGAAAAATGGTAGAAGAATGGCTCAACAGTCCACCAATGAGTCACCGTCAAACAGAATCGAGCACAGAAAAGGCGCAAAACACGGTAATGCTAATGCCCTGTCTCGTCGGCCATGTAAGGTAGAAGGCAGGCATTGCTCATAGGCTGAGAATAAAGAGAATATCGTTGATGTCCGACTATTGCAGTTTGAGTCGGGTGAAGATTGGTCGACGGAACAACGAAGAGATCCCATTCTGGGCAAAATAATTTCGGCCATAGAAAGCGGCAAGCGACCTAGTCGTAAAGAAATTACCTCCGAAAGCCCTCTTTTAAAATCCTATTGGGCCCAGTGGGACAGTCTACTTATAATAGATGGTTGCTTATATCGCAAATGGGAAGGTGAGGACGGTAAATCTCACCGGAACTTGATCGTCGTCCCAAACTCTAAAATAAGAGATGTCTTGTCGGAGTTTCACGATGAGCCAAGCGGAGGACATCTTGGTATAGCAAAAACCGCTGAAAAGGTAAAGCAGAGATTCTACTGGGTCGGCTGTCAAAAATCCATTGCCGACTGGATCGCCAATTGTGAAAGGTGCATAAGAGCTAAAGGTTCAACACGGAAGAGTCGAGGCTACATGCAGCAGTATAATTCAGGAGCCCCTTTTGAAAGAATCGCAATGGATGTAGCTGGACCGTTCCCAACAAGCGACTCTGGGAACCGGTATGCCTTAGTGGTCATGGATTACTTCAGCAAATGGCCAGAGGTCTATGCTATCCCAAATCAAGAAGCCAGGACAATTGTGGATGTGTTCAGCAAAAATTGGATTTGTCGCTATGGTGTTCCATCGGAGGTTCATTCCGATCAAGGTAGGAATTTTGAATCAGCGATCTTCAAGGAAATGTGTGACTCCTACGGAATCAAGAAAACCAGAACGACGCCCCTACATCCACAATCAGATGGCATGGTGGAAAGATTCAATCGCACCCTGGAAGAGCATGTACGGAAAGTGGTGGACAGTAGCCAACGAGACTGGGATGAGCATATTCCAAAGTTGTTACTGGCTTATAGATCGGCCATTCATGATTCCACATCCCGGACCCCAGCCAAAGTTCTCTTCGGAAATGAATTAAAGCTACCTGGCGATTTGATATTTGGTGCTACCCCAAACGACGATGTGAACCAAGATGAAGACAGTCAAAACTCATTTAGTAAAGTCCACGATGCAGTTCGCCATCGAATAAAAATGGTTAGCAACCGCATGAAGGCAAGGTACGATCGAGCGGCAAATACCGATGGGTTTCAAGAAGGGCAACTGGTACTATTGTTCAACCCACAACGAAAGAAAAGACTATGCCCCAAATTGCAAACGCACTTTACAAGATTGTCACATCCAGAGGAGCGACAGTTGAAGATGAAAGTTGTACATTTAGAGCGGCTGGCCCCCTACGGAACGGGAACTGTGCCTATTCGGGACGAACAGGCTTAAGCGGGGGGCAATGTTACGAATATAACTTTAGATTTAAGTTAATTTAGATGAATTCCGTTAATTTAAGAATTTGAATTGTAACGTAAATTTCTACTACGCAGATTATTCCAATAACTTCACAACAACAACTACTGTATAGATTTTTCTACATCCTTCCATTTCCTCTTTCATTTTCTATTTTGTTATTGACGTACAATTCTTGTTAAACGACATCATTGATGATCGCTTAATTCCTCTTTCTTTGTTACCCCCTCGCCTGTATATGTGTTGTTGTTATTGTTCACTCAATGTAAGTTTGAATGTGTTTGTTGCATTGGTAGATTGTTCGTAATCTAGGTGTTACCAGATCGTCTAGAAACTTCTGTAGCGACAGGCAAGGCTCATATAAATAGGGGAAATGGAAAGGCAGTCAGTCAGTTGTGAATCAGATCGCGAATTGAAACCGTCAAGTAACGTAAAGTGTGTCAATAAACTCATTGTAATAATCGTAATCAGAAAGAACCCGCGTTTTATTTAGTACGAACTGTACTGGGAAATAAAACAACGTCTACACGGAATTAAATAAAATCCAAGAACGTAACAATATTTAACTCCGAAGCGCAGCGCACATCAACTTCGAGCGTTTTGTTATTGTTTCCTTGTGGTTGTTGTATTTTCGATAACACATAACGCAACGGATGGCTCAACGCGAGCATTCTGCTTAGCCCTTAAGTTATACTAGTGTCAACGTCATTTGCCAGAAAAATGTAAACTAACATATGGTCTGTTCCCGTACTACAAGAATCTACTAGATTGTACTATTTTCTTCGATATCATAAAGGAAAATTCGTTATAGTAGTAAAAAGTAGTAGATTCTTGCAGTATGGGAACAGACTAATACAAATTATCAACAAATTATATTTATTTTGAAAATGAAATATTTTCGAGTCCTCAAAATAAAATTTAAAAAAACATGAATGAAAATCTATCAAAATTATATATCTATCACTTTCACATCTTTCCTATAATTGAGCCATTGCCACTTATATGTGTAACACATATGAAAATGCAGGGAATTGCGAGTTATTCCATGAACAAAGATTTGCATTATGTAACTTTCCCAGCAAGAGATTGAGTAAATTAAATACGGGAGCAAATTTAATAAACAACAATTTCAAATTGTATACGTTCCCTATTTTCCTGTTGGGTGACTTTTAAAAACATAATTTGTCAAATTCGTATTGACGTTGGAAGCAAAAATGATGTTACTGGATGCTTTCTGTTTACTCCAAAGACCAGTAAAAGAAAGCGAAGAGAGAGCTAGTTTGACAGTTATACGTTGAGAACTAAACTGAACTACACTGAGAACCTCTGAGAAATGAATTAATATCATTTTTGTTCCATTTTTAAAAATTTTGGTAATATATGGTTTGTTCCCGTACTGCAAGAATCTACTATTTTTTACAATTTATTTCGATATCATAGAGGAAAAAATGGTTATCGTAGTAAAAAATAGTAGATTCTTGCAGTACGGGAACAGACCAATAATTTATAATAGGTGTGTCTGGTTACTTTCCCTGCAGGAATTGTCCAGTAACTTCTTTCTGAGAGAGTAAGGTAGTTTTATTCTCTTTTGCAAGAAAAATGCGAAAAGTAAACAGACATCCCTGCAGAAGCTTGCAACTAATCAGCTGATTTGTCAAAACAAACCAATTTGTCCGCCATTATAAAGAATTAAAAGAAAGAAAACACAACCAGTTTAACAAGTTTTTGAAATAAAAAGGAAATAAAATAAAAAATGAGCACTGGCTACAGAGACACACTGATCTTCTTCCGTCATTTTTCTAAAAATGCTGGAAATAGTCTTTTATTTTCCTATTACATATTAATACTTACGTTTTTCTCGTTTTGTAAAGTTTTTCTCCAAAAACAATTAGTCTTGCTAATTCCAAAAAAAATTATTTTCAAATTGAAAGCACAAAAATAAATAAACAAACAATAGAAAACATCTGATTGAATGTCGATGTATGAAAGAAGAAGAGTTGCAAGAGATTGCAAGAAAAATTTTTCCAGCATAATTTGCAAACTCTCACTGAAAGAACTGTCAAAATTTCTCTCTCCAACCGCTCTCTTTTGCAGAACTTTTGGGTTAACAGACGACTTCCAGTAACAATTTGTAACAATTGTTACAAACTTTAGGGTAACCAGACACACCTAATATATAATTTATTTTCAGCATTTCATAAATCCACATCATATAAAGTGCGAACGTAAATGTGCTATCAAGCTGTTCGACGTGTCGCCATATCGTTTTTAGAACACAACAATTGCCGCCGTGGTTGAGTGTCTGCTTGACTCCGACTACTGTCATCGAATCGATGTCAACAACAAGTTATCGCTGTAATGTCAATGTAGTCGACGTTCGCCTGACGTGACGTGACGTGTACAGATTTATTTTTGTTTTGCATCGGGAATATTTGGGTATCATGTTAGATTTTGTGGTAATTTTTAGTAAAGGGGGCATAGTTTTGTGGAATTGCAATGCAACTGGTGAAAATGTGACGCCCTACATCAACAACCTTATACGTAGCGTTATATTGGAGGTAAGTATTCATATTGACCCAAGAAATATGAAATTTTTGCATTTAAAATATGTGTTCATATTTGCATAATTTCTCTTTCTAGGAACGCAGCACCGAATCCAAATATTTCGAAGAAGACAACTTGGCGCTGCAATTCAAGTTGGACAATGAGCTCGAATTAGTGTTTGCTGTCGTGTATCAAAAGATCATCAAGTTGCCCTACGTGGACAACTTTCTAACCCAACTACAAGCTGCTTTCAAAGACAAGTTTGGAGATCAATTGGCGACGTCTCAAAAGTTTGCTTTGAAATATGAATTCGAACGAGAATTCCGTACCACCTTGGCAGCAGCAGAGAACTCCGCCAAACAGAGCAGCAAGGCCCCGAAGACAATGCGTTCTTTCAACGAATCCCTAAAGTCAAAGAAAACTGTAGCATCACTCATTGAAAGTCCCAATGACAACAAAGCCAAGGAACACACTAAGAAGCAAGTAAATATTATAGAAAGCCCTAAACCCTATGTTGAAGAAAAGGGAATTTCAAATGTTGATATAATTATGGAGAATCGTAAGAAGCTAATGGGAAAGATGGCTGGCAAGAAGAGTCCACCAGAGAACAAGAACAAGGGTGAAAAGGAAAAGGCTGGTAAGAAACCGAGAGTGTGGGACTTGGGAGGAAGTTCAAAAGATGCAGTCGTTCTTGATCGTTCGAAAGATCAACCAGAAGACGTTCAATACAGGAATATACAAAACGATGTAAGTATCACCTGCTTTATAGTATTGTGGAGAACGTTTCAGAGAGGATATGTGTATACATGCTTATTTATTTTTATTGCAGATTGTTGGCACCATGCATGGCAGTATTCGTGACTTGGAGGTGGAGAGCGACGATGAAGAAGAAATAGGTGACAGCGATGTTCACCAATACTCAAACACGGATAACAAGAAAAAGTCAGGTATTTTGTCCTACTTCAAAGGCTTTGTCGGTGGCAAGACGTTATCACGGGTAGAACTTCAACCGGCTTTGGAAAAAATGCGTGATCATCTTATATCGAAAAACGTTGCATCAGATATTGCACATAAGCTTTGCGACTCCGTATGTACAAGTTTGGAAGGTAAATCGGTTGGTACATTTGATTCGGTTGCTACAATGGTTAAAGAGGCCTTAAGTACCTCCCTGGTACGAATCTTGTCTCCCAAGCGTCGTGTCGATATCATACGTGATGCACTGGAAGCCAAGAGAAATAACAGACCGTATACCATTATTTTCTGCGGTGTCAATGGTGTTGGCAAATCGACAAATTTAGCCAAAATTTGCTTTTGGTTAATAGAAAACGATTTCAATGTGTTGATTGCTGCGTGTGATACGTTCCGTGCTGGCGCTGTAGAACAACTGAGAACTCATACGCGGCATTTGAACGCCTTGCATCCTGCGGAGAAGCATGGCGGTCGCACCATGGTGCAACTATATGAAAAGGGATATGGTAAGGATGCGGCTGGAATTGCTATGGAAGCTATTAAATTCGCCCACGACACACGTGTCGATGTGGTGCTGGTGGACACAGCTGGGCGCATGCAGGACAATGAACCGTTGATGCGTTCACTGGCAAAGCTCATTAAAGTAAATGATCCCGATCTTGTCCTCTTTGTCGGCGAAGCATTGGTGGGCAATGAAGCTGTTGACCAGCTGGTAAAATTCAATCAATCATTGGCTGACTATTCCTCCGACGAAAATCCACACATTATCGACGGCATTGTACTGACGAAGTTCGACACCATTGACGACAAAGTGGGTGCGGCCATCTCCATGACCTACATTACGGGGCAACCTATAGTTTTTGTTGGAACTGGTCAAACCTATTCGGATTTGAAGGCGATCAACGTAAATGCCGTTGTACACTCCCTTATGAAATAGGACATTTTGTTTAGATTCGATTATTCTTAGTCTTTGAGTTTGTGTTTTGTTTTGTGCCTCCTTATTTTTCGATTAATTAGCATTACGTTGAAATTGTGGAACTATTTGTACATTTATTAAAAAAGTCTTATAACTATAAATACATATTTTCTTAAAAATATAAAACAATCTTAAAAACGATTCGTTGTTTTCGCTATTCAATCTTAATAATTATACACATGATGAAAAATGGCAAATTTTTGATATAAAATAGAGTAGAGAAATGTAGATGAAAAAAAGAAATGATATTGGCGTGTGAGTGTGATGCAACTATACAAAGATCGTGTGTATGTGTGTATGAATATAATTATATGCACATAATAATACTAATATAAATAATCTTATTAAACTAATGCAAAATCGCTAAAAATAATTACGATACTTGCAATAATCTTGCAGTTAGGCTTCAGTACTTAGGACATACATTCGTATGAATGTACGTATGAGTGAGTTGATGATCTAAAAATTCAAAATTGAGATACAATGAACGAGTATATA
Organism: Musca vetustissima; assembly: GCF_032173495.1. NCBI lineage: Eukaryota > Metazoa > Arthropoda > Insecta > Diptera > Muscidae > Musca > Musca vetustissima. Next base: position 69,652 of record NW_026876838.1, on the reverse strand, counting down.
TAGACACTTTCATATTCAAGAGCTGTGGCGACTTCAGCTTGTGGGATTCCTTGCAGTCTTCGGATCTATATACGAAATTACACTACTCTGACTGCTGTCTGTCGCATTTTCGGCCACAACGACTGGTGTCAAAAACGGCATTGCATGTTGCGAATCGGCGTTCATGGATATTTTGGCATTCGGTTCGGAAGCTGAAGCAGGATCATCAATGATGCTATTATTTGTTGGATCAGTCAGGGCGGCATATAAAGTTTCATCGACAATTCCAGTGTTTGGTTCTTCCTGTTGAGGGCTGCGTCGACGCTTGATTGCTTCGTATAGTTCATCAATTGATGTGTTGATAGCATCTACCTGATCCGTATGTTCAACTTCGTGGTCACCATCTAAATGATGATCATGATTGAAATTATTGGCACCGAAAACGGAGTATTCATCCTCAAAGTCATTCAAGCAGCCCATATCGGCCTCACTTGCATTGGACGATTGATAACGGAAATCATCTGTTAAGGTCAAGTCGTTGTCGACTTGCGGAGCATACAGTCCATGGCTACGTATGCTTATTTCCGAATTCTGATAATTCAGATCACTTTCATTTGTTGGGCTACCAGATCTAGTGCAAGAACCAGCGACCATATGAAAGGGCCCGGCAACATTAACCTCCCGTTCGTCTGATGTACCATTATCAATTAAATACTTCTGTGAAGGCTGTGACTTGAGTTCACATGCGGAAAGAGAATTCGACGATATGCTCTTTTTCCCGGCATTCTGCGATTCATAAAATGATGGACAGCGGGAGGGGGCAACGGCGCTTGGTGAAGTGTGGGCCAAAATATTTTCGGAACCATAGTTGACACTATTTTTGTCAATGTCGTTACTAAGGCTCGATTTCGTTTTTACTACTCCGCCTTCAAAAATAACGTCTAAATTGTTGAGCGATTTTGAGTGTTTCGTTTGATTCGTGCAACGTATGAGCACAGAACCGAAATCGTCCTCCACATCGATTCTGTTGGTTATTTGCAACGAATTTGAAACGTAGATTTCGTCACGTTTTAACGCCGGTTCTTTGCAGGTAGTGTCGTCATCCTCATCACTGCTTACTACTTCACTCAACTTGGGAAGAACATTGTTAGGAGAGGGCGAAGGGAGGCCCAAACTGTTCATGGCCTCCTTGTCTTCATTATCCAAAAGTAACGAAGACGACTGTTGTTGTACATTGTCATCGACTTTGGTAGGTAATAATATTTTATTTGGGGTGGAAGTTGCTGGCACATTCGAAAACGAAGTATTAAATATATTGCTCGATAAAGACTTAACTTGATTCGCGGGTTTGGTATTTTCATAAAGAGGGACATTTTCGCCATCATGCGAACTGCTATCGATTTCCTCCAACTCTTCATGGTGCTCCTCCAAAGGCTTGAGCGATCGTGGCTTAACCTTGTGCACCTCATGCTGTGGCACCATTGTCTCATTGACATTTGTATAGATGTTCATCGAAAGAATTGTGGCTCGTTTCCTTAACGAATTGTCATTGTGGTTGTTGATAGGACCTGGAGGCGCGAAGAAGGCATCGTCTTCGAAATTGGTCAGGGGATTATGCACGGAGCTGCTGTTGCAATTCTTGTAACCCATATTATAGTCAGGTTTGTAGTTAATATTGGTATTGTTAACTTTGCCCACGCCGCTACTCAACAGCTTCAATGTCATTGCATTGTGTCTTCTTGAATATATATTGGCACTACCCGTTGTGGATGATCCATCGCTCATAGTATCGGCACCATGTCCACCTGCACCATATTCGTTGCGATCCTTCTGCCGTTGCAGTTCGAAATTATTACGTTTAGCCAACCTTTTTTGTTTTTTAAAGAACTTTCTAGCCACATTAATTTGGTTGGGATTGTAGAAGATTTCGGCGCTAGGAATGTCGTGTGACATTACGCCCATGCCTGCAATATGTTGGTTATTAATTATTGCTGCAGGTGGCGGTGCTGCAGACGACGTCGAAACACTCAAAAGGTGTTGCGTGGTACAATCAACGTTTCCATTTCGGATGCTGCCTGTCCGGTGTTTTGAGCACTGAGAGTTGGAACGCGATGCCCCCGAGTTATTAGCTCCTTCGTATGCAGGTTTGTATGCCAACACACTGTTAGCGACGGGGGCGATGCCGTCGTTGTAGTTACTTGCATCGTAGCCATCATTAGGCATTTTACCACAGCATGGATTTTGCGCCCATTGCTGGCGAGTATCATTTCTGGTTAGGGTAAAGAAAAGCAGCATGAAAACCCCCAGTACACAGCATGAAATTGTAAATATTACACAATACATGTGGCTCGATTCATGTTCGGCTGCAGAAGAATGCATAACGAATGCCAGAGCCGAAAGCCATGCTGTTATATAGAGCACCAAAAAGATCAAGTGCGCCCTCAAATGCGATAAATTGGATCGTTCAAAATCATCAACAATGCTACTGGCTGCGGTATTGCTTGTTAGGCTGGTGTATTGGTCAATGTTGAGAGATTTGGTGGTGGCATTGGTGCGACGAGTTTGATTGCCCGGAGTCGTTGAATCGAGCCAATCCATATCGATATTTTCCGTAGCCTGTGTATTGTCCGAAAACTGATGATTTTGCATCATATTAGCAACGGAGCTCCGATGATTAAGTTGATAGTATATTGTCAAGAATAGTATTGAAAGAAATATTAACAAGATTCCTCCAGGAACAAGCACAGCATTCATAGCAGATGCGTTATGAAGAAAACAATGCGAGTAGGCAGAGTATTCGTTAATGTTTACAGCTCCACTTATTCCGCATATCATTAGAGCAATACCCCATCCAACTAGGTAAATGCCCATAATAGGCTTTTTCAATCGCGCCTCTTTCGGCAAATCGGAGTCTATAACGCGATGGTGTTTAGACAATCGTTTGTACATTGTGCTCAGGCTTACACACAGCCACAGAAGTATACACAAGGACAAGTAATGTATAAGTATGCCAATAACACGACAATTGTCCTGGTGTTCTGTCTGATATATGCCCAATGAAAAAACAAGACATAACAATGCCAACGCCAGCCATGTGTTTACGAATGTGTGACGCTGTTGGCGGTTAATTCGTATTGCCCTTCCGAATACAACAAACGTTACAATATTGATGCTCAAACATATGAAAAGTACCGATGTTCCAATATAAATGGGATAAGGAAGGTAACGAAATCTCGCCCCAGCATCTTCGCTCCGGAAGTCATTTAAATATTGTCTATCTTGAAGTATTCCAAAGTAACCAAAACGCTTACATGTGAACATAAGCAGACCACGATGTAGATACAACTGTTGGCAAGCTGATGGAACCCACTTTTTCTTCTGTGGATCCCACCATGCTGGTATTGGTTTGCTTCGCTCATTATGATACGGATGTACTCTTAGTATAACTGCTATCTGATGTTTTTCCTCCATATCTGTAAGGGCTTCTACACTGAAGTCGCCGACTTCATCCTCCTCGCCCACGATTTTGGCTCCAATTATAGGAGACGATAAAATAGTATCATCGCCGTCGTGATCGGACAAATATGGCAGTAAGTTCGCATTTCGAAACACGGCCACCATTAATTTTATGTTTTGATTGGCACTAGTTGTATTGTCAAACAACGAATTGACAGGTATTTCAATGGCAGCATCAATATATCTCTCAAACGAAGGAAATGAGTCGTTCGATGTGCTACATTCGAACGAAGAAGATGAACTGAGTGTTTGCATCCATACACATGATATACCAGTGAATGATTCAGGCCGGACGATAAAGTAATCCACGTAAAAACTTCGAGGCATGGATATTAAGTCATCTTTTAGGACATGCGAATCTCCCTGGATAGGGGATTCTAAAGAGGCCATTCTTGATGCCACCTCAACGCATCCCAAGAGCTTTAGTCCACTTTCATGTTCACGTTGTGCTTCGTAAAATGTCTTCGAGGGCAGAGACAGAAGTTGTGAAACAATGTCAAGCAGCAAATGAGCTAATTCACTTTGGTATTTTATGAAATCGAGGTATTTGACCAAAGTTCGGGCGACAAACTCCAAGTCTATTGGGTCCTGAATTCGCCGAAGATTTGAAGAGGTGTGCGTAAAATTATGTACGCTTCTGGCGATTTCGAGTACGTTTGCCTTATTCAAATTGAGATCCATTTTGGCAAATTGTTCTAAAAGCCTTGTTGTACGACTAACATATGAACAGGCTTGTGTATTCAGATCGATCCAATTACCCGACTCATCACAGTGATACGTGGCCACTTGTCCACCATTTGATTCTTCGACGCAATCCTGTTCAACAGTTTGACCTCGCACTGTCTGAGGCCAGTGATAATTGCCTTTGTTTGTTTTAACATCTACTGCCGGACAATACAAAGTATTTTTGGCAATGACTATAACAGAAATGGCATGGGACAGATTGGCCTGTTGTGACCTCAGTGTACAATCGAATGTTCCGGTGTGATTCTTTTTAACACTGACTACTCGCAAAACCGAATTCAATATACCCGAGTCCGTTGTATGTTTGCTCTCCAAGAATACGTCATTGAAAATCTTGGTAGGATCTCGGTACACAATATCATCAGTAGAATTTTGATGGCGTATTTTCTCAGACCAACCCCAAAACACATGAGCTCTTGTAGGTAGATCCTCGGATTCGCGATGTCCGCCAATAGCTACGCGAGGTGCTCTACACTTTAGTACTAATTCATCTCCTTCGAAGACTACCTATAAATAAAAAATCATCGAATTGATTAGTAAACTTGTCCATTAAAAAATACGTTTGTTAATAATCACTTGGTTATGCTTTGGTATAAACTCCAGCAAAGGTTGCAGAGGTGATTCACAATACAAATCCACGCCCACTTTCAACTTCTTCAGATAAATGCCCTTAAAATCCTCTGAATCACATTTGGGGGATGGTTGTAATTTCACAAGCCTCGTATTTGACCAGTTCACAAGCCACATCAGATCACAATCACAGGCCAGCGGGTTAAATGATATATCTCTAAGAAGTGAATTGATAAGATTTTAATTAGTATTGGCCTTGCAGAGACATATTCCCATCATACAATATCTTTAGGTTTTTCAAATGATCAAACGATCCAGGATATATGTGTGCTATTGAATTGTTAGCCAAACGGAGGCGTTCCAGGCTCTCAAAGGCATCACCAAATGTCGTTTTATCGATTGTTTTCAGCATATTCCCCGATAAATCTAAACGCTTTAAGTCGGTCAGATTGCGGAATACCTCCCTGTCAATGGTACTGATACCATTTTTACTTAAGTCTCTAAAAAGAAAATAAATTGATTAGAAAATCATCTGGAAATACAATTCAAATACTCCAAGAGATACGCACAATATCACCACATTAGCAGCGTCGTCCTCAAAAGTTAAATTTTGCCATGTCCAACTCCATACATTATCATCATTGTTCACATCGCACCGCACCTTTAAGTTCCTGGTGGATGTCGTTGTGTTGGTGCTTTTGCATATGCATTTCTCAGGGCATTTTGCGTCCGAATAAAGTATGAAAAGGATTTGCAGAACGATAGCCCAACGCAACACCATTGGTGTCGATAATTTTAACATCGTTTTAATATCTCTGTACCAGTCTCATTACCAAATCTAAATTATTTTAACTTTTTTCTATACAATCAATTTGATTTGATTTCAATCCTGGACTGATTCTGTACTTTTCACCGACTGAATTGAAAAACGGTCCAGCTGCTAACGAATGGGAAGAGAAGACAAAATGGCCGATAAAGATGACTCAAAGTGGTATAACCGAAAGTTTACGAATGAGGTGGGAGGGAGACTAAACGAAACCGTGTTGTTTACAACACATACACTCACAGCAGCTGCAGCCGGAGAACCGAGCCATACTGTTACTGTGTGACGGCGTTGTATGCAGGTTGACAACGCGATCGGTTAAAGTCGAAAATCGATTTTGATCAGGTTTGATAAAATTGAAAGATCGAAAAATCAAAAAAATCAACTTCTTTTTAGTCAGAGGCAAAACAAAAACCGAAAAGTCTACTTTTTCCTTGGAAGGAAGCCACACTAGAGTATGAAGCCACTGATGAGACAAAACTGCGGCGGCAGAATTTTCTTCTCCCTTCGGAGGGGCTTTTATGTAACGCCGTTGAATATTGACTAAATTACAGATAGACCTCGACTATTTTGTTTTTATTTTAATTTAAATTTCCTGAAGATTTCATCCACATATTTAGAGTTGGCTAGTGAGTGAATATTTAATGGGCCAATGCCTTTTTAATTGGGTAAATACACATTTGGAGAGGTTTATTTTGGTATTTAGTACATTGAATCGCCAATATAATGGACATGGACCCAGAGATTGAATTTTCTATATCAGTAGATGATTCTATAAACATCATGTGAGCCAAATTTTGTTCGGCAGTTAAACAGTTTTTCCTATTATTGCATAAATTACTGGCGATTCAATATGGTAAATGCCCAAATAAATTGATATTCAAACCAATTTACCGGAACCTATTGGGTATTTACGCACTAAATAAATATGGATGAAGTCTCCTGGGAATTTAATCTACACGAAAAGTTAAATGGTCTGTTCCCGTACTGCAAGGATCTACGAGTTTTTACTATTTTCTCCGATATCATAAAGGAAAAAAGTGTTATCGTAGTAAAAAATAGTAGATTCTTGCAGTACGGGAACAGACCAAAAACTGACAAATTGCTCTTACGAAAAGTTAAATGGTCTGTTCCCGTACTGCAAGGATCTACGAGTTTTTACTATTTTCTCCGATATCATAAAGGAAAAAAGTGTTATCGTAGTAAAAAATAGTAGATTCTTGCAGTACGGGAACAGACCAAAAACTGACAAATTGCTCTTAAATAAAAACTAAATAATCGAGGTCTATCTGTAATTTAGAATTTCAACGGCGGTATATTAAAGACTCCTCCGATGGGAGAAGAAAATTTAGCGGCGGCTATTTAGAGTCTAAGAGTCTAAACGCAACCATAGAGTCTAGAGTCAGCGACAGTCGTTTGCCGTGTGTAGAATGTTCGCGTTGGGCGTTTTTTGTTATCGCGTTAACGCACGCAAAAAGTTAAAATATATTTAATTTTAATTTTATTAATTTTTGCTCATTTTTGTCATACTCAAAATTTCTCTCTTGCTCTCAATTGAGTTGCCATATTTTATGCCATGTACATGTACAGACGAGTGTTGTTCGCTCTCTCATTCGTTGTTCGACCCTTAATTATGAAGTAATTACTTAGTTCCCCATACAAAATTGTCTGAGCGAACACCGACTTTTGTACGTTGTTCAATTCGAATCACTTTCTGAATAACCAAGAAATTTGTCCCATCCCTAACAATTGAGAGTATTTATCGAAAATAAATTAATTTTGACAGCTTGAAAATATTTATAAAATTTTCAAACTTTTTAGTAAAATTTAAAATGATGAATGAAAAGTAAAAAAGTTTCTAGTTTATATTATATGCAGAAGAAAGTAAATTTTGTAATCTACATAATGCAATATGCATTTCCTTCCCTTTGGTTCTAATTAGCATACAAAACGAGAAACAAATGTGGGAAAACCCAAACAAAAACAAATGTGGGAAAACCCAAACCAAAAATTGCCAATTTTTTATATGTGACATTGACATACATATGTGAATTTAGAAAATATAAAAATGTATGAAAACAACAATATTTTCAGAAAAAATGGAAAACATGAATTAAAAGTAAATAGATATGGGTTCATACATAGTCAGAGAAAGAGAATTAATTTTTTTATTTAGATCCATATGTGATTCAAGCAAATACGTTAGAATTTTGGTGTAAAACAAGAAACAAAAAGTTTGAAATAAAAAAACTCTGAAGACATGAATTAAGAATAGTGTTGTATGAACGGGTTAATTCATGTACGTAATTCTACGTTGTTCGAATGCCCGTCAGAACATGGCATTAGGTAAAAATCAACAGTGCTACCAAATTTCAATGAGAATTTATATCAAAACATATGGCAGTGCTGTTAAAAAAACAAATATTTCAACGATTGTGGACTTTTTTTTAACGAATTAATAAAATGGAAGAAAAATAATTTTATCCAAGTTCCTTGACATTATTGTTTATTAAATAATAAATTGATTTTGGTTTGCACAACGTAAAATTTTCTGTCAAAAAATGAAAACAAATAATTGACATTTTGTGACGCTAGCTGCCAACTCTTTAGTTTGGTTTTCACGCCGGCGAAAAAGTATGACGCTGACTCGTGACTCTCTGGTTGCGTTTAGACTCTAAACGCTGCTTTAATTTTTTGACAGAATGTTATTCGTTGTCCAACCAAATTCAATTTCTTCAGGAAATTCCAAGTTATACAAAATACCGTATTTTTTGTTTCCTCGACCATTTTTTTTCATTTTATTATTAATTCCAAACGTCCAAAATCGTTGAAAATATTTGTTTTTTAACACCACTGCCATTTCCCGTTGCCTATAAGAAACACACGGCAAACGACTGTCGCTGACTCTAGACTCTATGTTTGCGTTTAGACTCTTAGTCCGAAGTGGAAACATGGTGAGTGCGAATTTTTTCAAACAAACACAACAAGCATTTTTACCGTTATCCGCCGAAATTCTTTCAAATTCTAGAACATGATTTTGTTCAATCGTGAAAAGGAATTTAAATTAAAGCTGATACTTTCAAGATGCCTGGTGATATGATGGTAATATGAATCCAGTAAGTACAACACAAAATATGGGAATTGAAGAAAAAGTAATAGAAATAACAAAAATAGGATATGGAAGAGGCAAAGTTGTTTTCAAAACAGCAGAGGCAGCAAATGCTTTTGCCAATGACACTAGCCTACTTGCTAATAAATATCGAACAAAAATTCTCGCCTATTTCGTATCGAAATGGGACATGATATTCCCAGTGGATACCTTTATTAGTGAAGAGGAGATAAAAGAAAACTTCATAAGTGATGTGCCAACCTAAAGATTTTCAGAGTAATGCGAAGAGAGGGTGAAGAGTCATATCCTACCCGAAGAGTCAACATATAATTCGAAAGGCTCATTTTGCCCCAAGATATATCGATTTATGGAGTGTCACGCCTAAAAGTACAACCCTTTGTTCCTATGTCGCTATGTTATAGCTGCTACCGATTCAACCATCTTGCAAAACATTGTAAGCAAAAAATCCCGACATGCTCAGTCTGCTATGTAGTACACGATAATAACCAAGATTGTGCCGATCCACCTTACATCTGCCCCAACTGCAAAGGGAACCACGACCCAATGGATAAGAGATGTCCCGCAAGAGCAAAGCCATACAACATAAAGTGCACTATGGTTTTAGAAAATCTCACAATTAGCAAAACAAAAACGAAATATCCATACCTTTTCAGTAACAATTTTTCAATTCTTGATAGCGATCATGGTGAAAATTTCCCAATTCTACCAACTCAAAAAAAAAAAAATCTTTTAACACTGGCGCAAAACATTTTGCTGAAAACATTCAAGAATCAACCAAATTTATTCACGCTTCAAACCCTTTCTCTAAAGTGGCCAAATCAATCACAATAGACTTCGCGAAGAAAACGAAAGGAAAACACAAGAAATGCACAAAAAAGTTTTGACCGAGGGAGAGGTCTACGTGACACCCAATGAAACAGCACTTTCGATGGCTGAAAAATCACGACCAACCAGTTTCGAATCAGTCCCAAACAAAATGATGATTATGTTAAATGGAATATTATTATCACACTCACAACTCGAAAGATCAAATGGTAGCTAAAAATAAAATCCATCAAGAAATTGATTGTACATATAAGAATTAATAATGACGCAGAAGTGATAAAGAAATCCTTAAATAAATCAGCACCATTACAAAATTAAATATTTAATATGAAATTACTGCAATTCAATATCCAAAGTGTGTGTAAAAACAATAATAAATCATTACTAGAATTATATATAGAAAGTCACTCTATTGATATAGCACTTTTTTGCGAAACGTGGTTGAAAGACAACACTATATCCAATATCTCCAACTATAATTTAATTTCTAAAAATAGACCAGATGGGTACGGTGGCGTAGGTATCTACGTTAAACCAGGTGTCACATTCAAACTTTTAACATTTAATCTCGACATGGAAGTAATCGGAATTTGCACATTAACTTCATTATGATTTACATTCCTCCCAATACAAACAGACAACAGTTCAATACTTTGGTAGACGGCATTTTTAGCACATTTGAAAACTGCCTAATTCCAACAATCATAGCAGGCGATTTCAATGCACATACATTCATCATTGTGGGGAGATACAAACACGGATCACCAAGTTCGTTTTCTTTGGGAGACCTCTACAAAGCATGGTTTCTGGTGTATGAACGTCGGCAGCCCTACATTTCAAATAGGAGAGAATTACTGCTCAGTCTTAGACCTCGCATTCGAAAGAATTTGGATTGTGTACCTGAGTGGAAAGTGTCCGGATACAAGCTCACAAACAGTAATCATCGCCCTATAATCATGGATTTTAAATATGATAATAAAACTAACCGCAATTTCAAGATTAGCCAAAAAGCCGTCATCAAAGACATCTCTAAAATGAATACAGGAAATTCCATGGAAGAATTTAATTCAAAAATTCTAACAATAATAAAAAACCATACGGTGATTATTCCTCCTAATAACAAATATATACCAAAGGCGTGGTGGACCGAAGAGACATCAAGACTTTTTAGATGCAGAAATGGCGCCAGAAAAAATATCGCAAAACGAAAAAGTTGGATGATTTGATAGCATATCAAGAAGCTGAAGATATACTAAGCGGAAAAAACGTAAAAATTTTAATGATCTTCTGGGAACCAACTATGGGACATCGTAAAAAATGTAAGAAAATATGGGCTAGATCGAATTTCACATTCCCTCAAACGCTATCTATTGAAGCGCAAAAAGCCTTTTTCAATATATTTTGCGAAAGCCCTGGAGGGACATCCGAATCTGCCCTATTCCTAAGCGCAACAAAGATCCAACAGTTATTCTAAATTATAGGCCTATTTCACTCCTGAGCGTATCACTTAAATGCTTAGAAGCAATGATTAAAAACGTATTACAACAGCATATAGAAACTAAAAGACTATTACCCCCACGATCATACGCATTTAGACGTGGACACTCGACATATATGTGTATCAACGATATTATCAACAGGGTGTATGCTTATTAAGCGAAAGGTTGTCACGTTATGGGTATATACTTGGACGTGGAGAAAGCCTATGAAAGAGGCTGAAATAAACCAACACGTAACGAAATGGGTCATCGATTTCATAAGCAAAAGAAACCTTTGTTTGGACAAGGGGAGAATCACTGTCAACAGCGGTCTTGCACAGGGTAGTTGCATAATCCCACTTCTATTTAATTTATATACAATGGAACTCCTCGATATAGCAGATGAAAATTGTCACGTTTTTCAATTCGCTGACGATTTTTTCATCCTAATTCAGCACAGAGACAATTTACAGCCCGCTGCAGAAACCTGAAAATGAATTTTAACCTTGCCAAAACTAATATAATCCACTTTAATAGAAGAGCACGTCAACTGGATGTAACCTGCAACGACACCCCAATACCACATAATACAAAAAAATAAATAAAACATACATCCATAATGTAGATTTGGTAATAAGACTGAAATGATGTCTGTAGAGATGCAAATCCTTTACATAGTTTATTCGACCGCAAAAACTCCTGAGAAATGCTTATTCAAAAGCACCAACAACCACAGCTTAATGGGTCGATTATGGAAAGCAACCAAACTCCAGTTACGATTTCAACTGGCAACGCAAGCTAATTCTAATGTGTAGCTATGAACAAAGCAGCTAAATCAAAACTACTGTAAAACATAACTAAATATTTTTTGAAACCACGAAATGGATAACATTATGAATATCAACTTTTCTCAGTTGCCGTCGATAAGACTTTTTTGACACTTCTTCAAATAGAAATATTGTAAACAAATAAAAAACTGAATAGAATATTTCAGAAAGAAAGAAAATTTTAGTAATATTAGGCATTATGGGAAGCCTAAAAATTTCAGTTATTATAAACAGCAACCAGAAATAAATGGTTGAAAATTATGTTTTGAAGCAACTGAAGTGTGTCAACAGTTGCCATCCATAATGCAAATTTGGGAACGCAACTAAACTATGGTTGCCATCCGTAATCGACCCATTACTATTTAGGGTGAAGGAATGTATTAAGATACAAAACGAAAATGTTAGGTTCGAAATTGAGTTATAATTCCTTCACTATGTAAACTGCTCATATTAGCTTGAAGGCGTATTTTCGACTACCAAAAGATGCCGTTGTGTACATAGATGAAGCCTTTAACCTGATTTCCGAAAAGCCTGGCGGTCAACAGCAATTCCTCCTCTCTTAAAAATGTGTGCAGCTCTGAGGTTTTTGTGGAGGGAAGTTTTCAAAAGTCCCATGGCAATGACTTCACCCTTGGCAATGCTCAACCGTCAATGTTGGTGGTTTTCACCGAAGTTATCCGGCTAATAGAGGAAAAACTGTGTAAAATTTTTATTGTATCCAAATTAACGGAGGAGGAAAAAGGGAAGAAAAAAATTTTTTTTCGAAAACTAAGTTCTAGGGTGTCGGATATATTGATGATACACACGTACATATCAAGGACCCAAAAGAAGATGTTCGCCACTTTCTGTAATTCATTTGGAATGCGTGTTGGTGGGCCATAGCAGTTAAGGTCTTCTAAAATGGCCTTCCACTCATCATCGATAGTGGCATTGGTTTGACCAAAGTCCGCACGCCGCGTGCTACATTTGGGTGAGCTTCCATCCGGGCAATAAGGACCTCAAATTGTTCTTTAGTAGTAATATTAACCATTATGGGAAGCCTACAAAGTTCAGTTATAAACAGCAACCAGAAATAAATGGCTGTCGAAAAATTCTATTTGAAGCAACTGAAGTTGACAACAGTTGCCATCCATAATTCAAATTTGGCAACTGGCAACGCCTCTAAAGTATGGTTACCATCCGTAATTGACCCATATGTTAAGTTTAGGGGCAGCAGTCAGATGTAGTGCTCGTTAAGCTGGTGATATAAATTGTATGTGGGGGAAATGCATACTTCCCGAGATATGGGTCTTGAAATTATGAAAAAAACACTTGATTTATTATTGAAAAAAAGGCAATATGAATTTGATCATTAGAACCCCCTAAATATTTTACAACCTTTTACTACGATAACAAATTTTCCTTTATGAAGTCGAAAAAATTTTAAAACTAGTAAATTTTTTGATTATGCGAACAATTTTAATTAGTTTGTACTCTGAGAGTACATATTTTCTTTTAGTGATACGGGATTTGTAAAATTTGAAATCTCAAAATAGTTAAAATTTGGTTCCTTTGTACTTTGATGCAGGTTAATCTGTAAAATGCCTAGCATTGATTCTTGTTCCTTATTGATGTTCCGAAGGAATATAATTTAATATGAAAAAAGAGAATGCAATGATAATTCGGGTAAAATTTGATGAAAAAAATAAATGAATGAAATATACCCATTAAAATTAATCTGTGATTATCTTCAATATCAGATTTAAAATAAATATAAACTCGTAGAATTATTAAAGCGGAACGCCGCCATTTATTTTAATGAAATTAAAGATTTTATATATATAAATCGATTATAAGTATACTGCGAAACATATATTTAAATAACTATTTGTAGAATTCGTGTTCTTGTTCATCCTTTTTAATATTATTCTTATAGCCCTTCTCGAAATCTTTCGATAAAACGATATAACGATTTTCTCTAACGGCATGCATACCAGCTTCTTGGCAGATGGCATTAATATCAGCACCCGAAATTTTATCAGGTCGAGCTACAAATTCTTCCAGATCTACATCTTCGCTGAGGTTCATCTTAGACGTGATCGTAGAGAATACCAAACGTTTTTGACGTCTATCCGGCAATGGGAATTCAATCTTTCTATCCAAACGTCCGGGACGGAGTAGAGCTGGATCTAGAGTATCTGCACGATTTGTGGCCATAATAACCTTAACATTTGTAGTTTGATCAAAACCGTCCATTTGATTTAGCAACTCGAGCAAAATACGTTGTACTTCACGATCAGCACCAGTCTGAGCGTCAAAACGTTTTGTGGCTATGGCATCGATTTCGTCAATAAATATTATAGCTGGAGCGTTTTCTTTAGCGAGACGGAAAACATCGCGGACCATACGAGGTCCTTCGCCAAGGTATTTCTGCACAAATTCTGATCCGACAACTCGAATAAATGATGCAGTAGTATGGTGGGCAACTGCCTTTGCTAACATTGTCTTGCCACATCCAGGAGGTCCATACATAAGAACACCACGAGGAGGATCGATACCTGAAAATATTCATTCGTTATTATTATTGCAAAGTAATAAAATAAGCTGTATCAGTTTATGTAAAAATATCCTAAATATGTCGCTAAGTCTAATTTTTAAAATTTGATCTGCTTTATATTAGTACTTTACTTTGGGTATTTACAAAAACATTATGGGGTAAGTGTACCAGTCGCCGGCACTTCTGCGCGCATTTTTTCATCACAATGCATTATGGATCATCTATTTCGAAATTTTGTTCACTACTCGATATAACAAAAAAGTTTTGAATTATTTTGTATTAAAGTTGAGCAATTTAACAGTTTAATTAGATAACCAAAAGTCGGCCCCAGTTACCAATCGTCGGCATGTCACGTTCCTATAGACGGCACATCGCATTTTATTGAAATTATATCATTTCTTTAATAAATTTTAATTAAAACACATTATGTCAAATCCAACATTATTTGATTTATTGTATGAAAATACTACAATTATAAATTTGGTTGCCGTCTTAAAGAAACAGTTATCCAATACTCGGCAAGTTAATACTCTCACGTATAGGTTAAAAAGGTTTGGGATTAATTTGAGATTTGTTTCTAAAATTTCAAAATTTTATTTGTAATTTTCTTTATGAAGGCAACCAAATTTATAATTGTAGTATTTTTATACAATAAATCAAATAATGTTGGTTTTGACATAATGTGTTTTAATGGCTTAACTCTAGTTTAGTAAAAACGATCAGATTTTTTTTAAGTTTTTTTCCAGAGGTATGTATTTTTACCCTAATTATGGGGATATCTTTTTTCTTGGGGGACGTACCCGGTTATTTGATCCGGAAGTTCCGGTACGTGTACCCGGATATATCCGGTTCTACGGATCCGGTTAATATGGGTATCATTTTAAAGGTTGTAAAAATACCTTTCCATTGAGTGGTAAAAAAAACTGGGTTTTGGTCTCCGATTTTTTTGAAAAACTCTCTAAAAGTCGAACTTGGGTCCATTATATTTCCTCTCCAAACCATAATCAAATGATAGACCATAATTTGCCCTTTCCAAAATGGTGCGATATGTGGCTGTACCTGTTGTGGATCAAAAATACCTACCTCTGGAAAAAAATTTCAGAAAAATCTGATCGTTTTTACTAAACTAGAGTTGTTCCCAAATATTTTACAATAATTTTGAATTGTAGCATGTTCTTGTATTCAGGTGAGAGATATTTAAAGTCTGCTCATGTATTTCGAAAGTCCTAAACGTTTGAAATTTTTACTCAGGAATTCGGCAGGGACTGGAGGAAAGTGGGACACGCGAGCATATACTTTTAATTTCAAATTTAAACTCAACCCTTATGATGTGAAGATAATCTGTATCAAAAGGACTATTTCCAGTAAAAACGTAAACATTGTACTTACCAATTTGTTTGTATAATTCAAAGTGTGTTAATGGGAGTTCTACTGCTTCGCGAATTTCCTGTTTTTGCATATCCATACCACCAATATCAGCGTAACTAACATCAGGTTTTTCATCGGGTTGTAACATAGAAATTGAGCTGTCAGCTTCTGGTGGCAAGACATCGACCAAGGCGTTACTGTGCTTGTGAAGGGCAACTGATGCTGAGGGCTTCAGCAATTCACGGTCAATGGTAGAAAGAATGCGAACATAATAATTTGAACCAGTTGTGGATCCAACAATACCAGTATTTTGGTCAACAGCTTCCAAAAACTGACCAATTACCAAAGGTACAGATTGAATGCGTTTAACCTCTTCCTGGGCATGTAAATATTCTTTCTTTAGATTGCGCTGTTCATCTTTTATATACTCCTCCTGAACTTCCAAAAACTCCAAAGTTTTTTGTAATTTCTATAAAATCCCAATATGTTTTGATCTATTAGTATCAATATGATTCCGGTAAAATAACACTCATATCATCATACCTTATAGCGTACATACAAATCATCTATATCCAATTCGTCTAGAGAACTGTGTGCGTCTTTCAATTTGAAGTCGAATAACTCTTCCTGCAACAAAAAAAAAAAATAATAAATTATGTTTCAATTATTATTAATATTAAAAAATTACCTTTTCTGGCAGTAAAGTCTCCATATTTACTTTATTTTTCACCAATCTTTTTGCAATTGTACACTGTACACAAGAAATTCAATGACTTGACACAATGACTTGATAATTTGTCCAATGTGGCCATATCGTTCACATTATACTTCAAGACAAATTTAATCCGGTAGCTGCATCAGCACAGCTGTTGGCACAATTAACTGTCAAAATGCAGTTGTTATTAAAAATAAAAACAAAATCATATGAATGCAAATTTCTGTATTTTGAAGAACAATCGTTTTGTTCATGGTTCGTGAAATACCGACCACAACAGGATAAAAACTCAAAATATCTTTCAAAAAACGTAATGAAAGTATTGTTCACGTATATTTTGCTTCGAATAAACATATTTTTTGTTTATTTATTCCATGACACAATAAATAGGTAGTCCATTTAGCCCAAGCCTTATTGTTATCGTTTCTTTATGGTTGTTGTATAACGCGACGGATGCCTCAACGCGAGCATTTTGCTTAGCCCATCTTTCTGCTACCCCTTTAAGCACAATAGATTCGTTGAGCCATTCGTTGCGGTACGAAATCATAGCTGTTTAGACTAGTATTAAAATTAAATGAAGTTAATTGGTCATCTGTTATTTATATACGTATTTCACTACTTTCATAATTTCAGTGGCAACTTTTATTAGGAATTGTTCTTCATTAGGTCGAAAATCCAGTAAAAATTTTGTTGTTTTAACAACGTTACCTAAATTCCAACGAAGCGTACAAATATATTCAAATTCACCATTATGGCGAAATGTTTTATACGGCCGTATTACCCAAATACGTCAAGCCCATATCTTTTAGCGAACTGAATAAAACCGAGTAACAAAATTGAAAAAAATATAAAATGTGACCAAATAATAAATATTGTTACGTTCTTGGGTTTTACTAAATCCCGTGTAGACGTTGTTTTATTTCCCGATACAATTCGTACCAAATAAAAACGCAGGTTCTTTCGGATTACGATTATTACAATGATTTTATTCACACAACTTTACTTTGCACTTTACTTTACACGACGGTTTCAATTCGCGATCTGATTCACAACTGACTCACTGCCTTTCCATTCCCTCTATTTATATGAGCCCTGCCTGTCGCTACAGAAGTTTCTAGACGATCTGGTAACACCTAGATCACGAACAATCTACCAATGCAACAAACACATTGAGTAACAATAACAACAACAAACTTACTGAGTGAACAATAACAACAACAAACTTGAGTAAACAAACTTACAATAACAACAACACATATACAGGCGAGGGAATAACAAAGAAAGAGGAATAACAACAACACATATACAGGCGAGGGAATAACAAAGAAAGAGGAATGACGTTTAACAAGAATTGTACGACAATAACAAAATAGAAAATGAAAGAGGAAATGGAAGGATGTAGAAAAATCTATACAGTGGTTGTTGTTGTGAAGTTATTCAAATAAACTGCGTAGTAGAAATTTACGTTACAATTCAAATTCTTAAATTAACGGAATTCATCTAAATTAACTTAAATCTAAAGTTATATTCGTAACATTGCCCCCCGCTTAAGCCTGTTCGTCCCGAATAGGCACAGTTCCCGTTCCGTAGGGGGTCAGCCGCTCCAAATGTACAACTTTCATCTTCGACCTGGGACTGTCGCTCCTCTGGATGCGATAAACGACGTCATTTATTTTCGTGACAATCTTGTAGGGTCCTTCCCAGTGCGTTTGCAATTTGGGGCATAGTCCTTTCTTTCGTTGTGGGTTGAACAATAGTACCAGTTGCCCTTCTTGAAACCCATCGGTATTTGCCGCTCGATCGTACCTTGCCTTCATGCGGTTGCTAACCATTTTTATTCGATGTCGGACTGCATCGTGGACTTTACTAAAAGAGTTTTGGCTGTCTTCATCTTGGTTCACATCGTCGTTTGGGGTAGCACCGAATATCAAATCGCCAGGTAGCTTTAATTCATTTCCGAACAGAACTTTGGCTGGGGTCCGGGATGTGGAATCATGAATGGCCGATCTATAAGCCAATAAAAACTTTGGAATATGCTCATCCCAGTCTCGTTGGCCACTGTCCACCACTTTCCGTAGATGTTCTTCAAGGGTGCGATTGAATCTTTCCACCATGCCATCTGATTGTGGATGTAGGGGCGTCGTTCTGGTTTTCTTAATTCCGTAGGAGTCACACATTTCCTTGAAGATCGCTGATTCAAAATTCCTACCTTGATCGGAATGAACCTCAGATGGCACACCATAGCGACAAATCCAATTTTTGCTGAACACATCCACAATTGTCCTGGCTTCTTGATTTGGGATAGCATAAACCTCTGGCCATTTACTGAAGTAATCCATGACCACTAAGACATACCGGTTCCCAGAGTCGCTTGTGGGGAACGGTCCAGCTACATCCATTGCGATTCTTTCAAAAGGGGCTCCTGAATTATACTGCTGCATGTAGCCTCGACTCTTCCGTGTTGGACCTTTAGCTTTTATGCACCTTTCACAATTGGCGATCCAGTCGGCAATGGATTTTTGACAGCCGACCCAGTAGAATCTCTGCTTTACCTTTTCAGCGGTCTTTGCTATGCCAAGATGTCCTCCACTTGGCCCATCGTGAAACTCCGACAAGACATCTCTTATTTTGGAGTCTGGGACGACGATCAAGTTCCGGTGAGATTTACCGTCCTCACTTTCCCATTTGCGATATAGGCAGCCATCTTTTATAAGTAGACTGTCCCACTGGGCCCAATAAGATTTTAAAAGAGGGCTTTCGGAGGTAATTTCCTTGCGACTCGGTCGCTTGCCCGTTTCTATGGCCGAAATTATTTTGCCCAGAATGGGATCTCTTCGTTGTTCCGTCGACCAATCTTCTCCCGACTCAAACTGCAATCGTCGGACATCCACGATATTCTCTTTGCACTCAGCCTTTGAGCAGTGGCTGTAGTCTACCTTGCATGGCCGACGAGACAGGGCATCAGCATTACCGTGTTTTCCGCCTTCTCTGTGCTCGATTCTGTTTAACGGTGACTCATTGGTGGACTGTTGAGCCATTCTTCTACCATCTTTCGTTGGAGGTGGTGACGATGACCTGGATCGTTTGCGCTTAGCTCTGCATTCGCGTGCAATATGACCTGCTTTATCGCAGTTGTAGCATCTAACCCTGGGCTTAGTCATCCCTACTAACTTTGTTTCTTCTATTACCCGCCTCATGGCGTCCTTGATCAAGTTAACGAGATATTTGTGTTCGCAACATTCGGTCTCCAGTTGGCTAATCTTGTAGGTCTGGGGCTTAACAATCATTCTTGCCGTCTCTTGGGCAAGGGCAAACGACACAGTTTCGGCAAACGACGCTTTTGGTGACGCATATGTTGCACATTTAATCTCAGGGTCACGTATGCCATTCACAAAGGTTTCGATTTTCATACGGTCCAGCAATGGGTGATTCTCTCCTGGATACGCCATTAGCACCAAACGTTCCACCTCAGCTGCAAAGTCTTGTAGCGTCTCGTTTGCCCTCTGTACTTTTCCCCTTAGTTCCATAAGGTAGATGTTTTGTTTATGTCCGCCACCGTACTTACGTTCCAGTGCAGCAATAACATCTTCATAGTTGCTTCTAGAAGCGACAGGAATACTCTGTATAACATCCGCAGCACTGCCCTTCAATGCCAGAAGTAGTGCAACCGCTTTGTCGCTGTCGTTCCACGAATTTGTAGAAGCCACTGTCTCGAACTGTAACTTGAAAACATTGAATGACGTAGAGCCGTCGAATACAGGAGGTTTTATTTTTAGTGTGTTATCAGGAACTCGCACCGGACCACCTTTGATTTCCAGTTCCGACATTTTCTTCTCCAGATTCGTAAACCTGTGGTCGTGGGCCAGAAATTTCTCATCCACAGACAGAATCTTCTCGTCAACCGACTGCACTTTCTTATCCAACTCTTTAATTTGGATCTCCACGGTTTCCACTCTCCTTCCAATAACTTCTGTAATGTTTTCGAGTTTCTCGTTCATTACTCTCGAATTTTCGTCAAACATTCTACAATTCTCTGCCTTGAGTTCATCTAACTTTCTGGAATTCTCTTCGAACATACGTCTCGTGTTTTCTTCTAACTTTCTGGAATTCTCTTCGCTTCTTCTGGAATTTTCCTCAAACTTTCTGGCATTCTCTTCGAACATTCTAGCCAGCATTTCTCTCAAATCGTCAACCCTGGCAGCTACTGACGAGACTTCCCCACCGTTGGATTCGCCCATTTCCGATAAATCCACTTCATCCTTGCTGTCAAACTCATATGTCAGATGTTCATACCACGGCGCTCGAACTCATCCAACAGACGTTTTTGTAGCTCAGCCTTGTTGCCAGTAGAGGACAATTCCAATTTATTGAGCTCCTTCTTCAAGTCTTCCACTCGTAGATCCTTAAACTTCATCGTAGTATTATCGTAATCCCACTTCTGACACCAATTGTTACGTTCTTGGGTTTTACTAAATCCCGTGTAGACGTTGTTTTATTTCCCGATACAATTCGTACCAAATAAAAACGCAGGTTCTTTCGGATTACGATTATTACAATGATTTTATTCACACAACTTTACTTTGCACTTTACTTTACACGACGGTTTCAATTCGCGATCTGATTCACAACTGACTCACTGCCTTTCCATTCCCTCTATTTATATGAGCCCTGCCTGTCGCTACAGAAGTTTCTAGACGATCTGGTAACACCTAGATCACGAACAATCTACCAATGCAACAAACACATTGAGTAACAATAACAACAACAAACTTACTGAGTGAACAATAACAACAACAAACTTGAGTAAACAAACTTACAATAACAACAACACATATACAGGCGAGGGAATAACAAAGAAAGAGGAATAACAACAACACATATACAGGCGAGGGAATAACAAAGAAAGAGGAATGACGTTTAACAAGAATTGTACGACAATAACAAAATAGAAAATGAAAGAGGAAATGGAAGGATGTAGAAAAATCTATACAGTGGTTGTTGTTGTGAAGTTATTCAAATAAACTGCGTAGTAGAAATTTACGTTACAATTCAAATTCTTAAATTAACGGAATTCATCTAAATTAACTTAAATCTAAAGTTATATTCGTAACAATATTCTTATGTTTTGTTTCTATTTCCAACAAATGAAAAAACAAAAATTCTTTCTGTCAAAGTTGAAATTGTTCAAATTGAAATTTCGTACGCTCTACGTATTTCGGTAACATTCATATAAATACATGTATTCAATTTTTGTGGTGAATAACGCCGAACGAGCTAGTTGAATTTTAGGTAGGCCTGTAAATTGTAGTAATATTATGGTACAAATATTCAATGTAGGCTATAGCAACTTATGCCATGTACAGACAAGCGTCGTTCGCTCTCTCATTCGTTGTTCGACCCTTAATTATGAAGTAATTACTTAGTTCCCCATACAAAATAACCATAACATAATTTGTCAAATTCATATTGACACTAGTATTACGTTGGAATCAAATCAGCTGGTATTTCCTGTTACCTTTTATAATTTTACCATGGCGATGGTATTTGGTTATTCTAATTAGCATACAAAACGAGGAGAAACCCAAACAAAAAATATCCAATTTTTTATATGTGCCATTTGAATTGAGAAAACACGAAAATATATTTAAAACAACAATATTTTCAGAAAAAATGGAAAACATGAATTAAAAGTAAATAGATATGGGTTCATTCTCTAGATAGGAGAAAGAGAATTATTTTTTCTATTTAGATATATATGTGATTCCCCAAATATGTTGCAATTTTGGTGTAAAACAAGACACAAAAAGTTTGAAATAAAATACTCTGATGACATGAATTAAGAATAGTGTTGTATGAACGCGTTAATTCATATACGTAATTCTGAGAGCGAACTACGTTGTTCTATTGTCCGTCAGAACATGGTATTATAAATTACAATTGGTCTGTTCCAGAACCTGCAAGAATGTACAACTTGTTACTACGATAACAATAGAGGAGACTCTATGATATCGAAGAAAATGGAAAAAATTTGTAGATTCTTGCTCCAATTATTTCATATTGTGGCTTGTTATGCCAAAGTCGTACATAAAATGAGTGAATGTGTATGTAATGTATTGAAAAATATAGAAGAAGATACTTTTTACAACATTGTCAAGAAGAAATGTATTATTTGTGAATGAATCAATTTGTAAATTATATTCCCAACACGATTTTGAAAAGAAACCCTGACATTCAATTAATTTTTCGAGTTTTTGGTAAAATGTTACAAATAAGTAAATGAACAAAAAGGCTTGTTTTTTTATTTATTCTGACATTATAGCTCACAAGGAAGAGGTGTCTTTTCTCTTTGTTGACAAATTGTAAGATTTATTAAAAAAAAAATAGTAGCTGAGGTATTTTTGTTAGACAGTTATATTGAATATAAACTAATTTTAAAGTATACTTTAAGGAGAAATGATAATTTGTTGAGTACAAAAGCAAGGATGTTTTTGAAATTATCTCGATTACCCTATAAAAGCTGTGGTCTAAACGCACCATAAATTAATTAACTATTATATTACCTTTGCCTTTTCCTACTTTTCTTTGATTTTCAAGTATATATTTATTTTTTTTCCAACAATTTGACTTTCTTACTATACATAATAAATCAAATGGTCTGTTCCCGTAATGCAAGAATCTACTCGATTTTACTATTTTCTTTGATATCATAAAGGAAAAAAGTGTTATCGGAGTAAAAAATAGTAGTTAACCCGGTAAAATGTTCTAATGTATATGCACAGTTGAAAGAGAAATGGCATAATTATACAAGGTAGCATCATGTCATAATTTTTTTCATAAATTTGCCTTTGTCAGTATTCAGCTTTCAAAATTTAAATTAAAATATATTCCTTCAAAATGTACGAATTACATGTGTTCAATGTCAAAAATTGCTAAATAATTTATATATATGAATATTTTAAAGTTCCCTGCTTCTAAAACTTATAAATATAAGATGTAACAACCATTGTTAAATCTTGAGAGCAATGTTCAGCTTTAGAAAATATATTTTGTTTATTTTATTGAAAATAACAAATTTTGTGGAATTTATTTTTCATATTATTTACAATTGATACATGAGTTCCAAATAATTAAGGGTTGCCATGATCGAATTCTCAAATGAGACTACCTTCTGTAATGATGCCATGTTTAGGAGAAAACCAGTAATTATATATTTGGGGAAACAAATAAATATATTTTTGATTTTAATATTCAGTTCCGTGAACCTCTTTCAAATACAACTTTTTAAGCTATTTTAAAATCGAATAAGTTTTTTGTCTATAGAAGATTTGTGTAGGTTCCGCAACCAGTCAATAGTGTAACAGCCATCTAGTCAATAATTTATCAATAAGAAAATATGAACACATAACGAAATCCAGAAATACACCATAATTGTTTACACATACCTTTAATCATGATCTAAATGTCAATCAGCTGATGTTTATTAGTACTCATACAAAATTTATAATTTGCGCCAAAAATATTTGTTTGAAAAGAATGGATTTTTTTGCAATGCTGTGAATGTTTGGAAAGTAAAAAATCACCTAAAACACAAAAATTATACACCTAATTTTTGCTTTTCTTTAAATTTACCGAAATAGGCATTTGGTCTTTTCCCGTGCGTCCACGTAGTGAGTGGATATTCTTTCTCCATGGATTATTCATTTAGACATTAGATGATGGCCAAAAAATAAGTCCAGTCGCATAATAAATATAGTTAACAATGGTCTCCAATACTACTATCAGAAAAATGCAATTTTTCGACCATGGATTTTGAAACACATCTTAATCGATCTGTCTTTTTGTGCTAATAAAGTTATTTGTAGGTGTTGTTAATCAACCCACCAAATTCTGGTAAAGATGCGTATCATGGCATAATTAGAGAAGGTAGTCTCTTTTGAGAATTTAATAATGACATTTTTTATTTGGAACTCATTAATCAATTGTAAATAGTTTGATAAATAAATTCCATGAAATTTTATGCATGTCGATTGACATTTTTTAAATTAAAAATTTTTATTTTGTAAAGATTTTAAGTATTTTAAAATTTTTATTTCATTTTAAATTTTGAAAGCTGAATGTTGTCAACAGTAAAATTATGAAAAAATTGGAGTTATATACCTGAATGAGACCTTGTGTAATTATGCCATGTATATACACCAAGAAGTCTCTACATTCCAGTAGTTCGAGTAACTGGTTATGAACTAGACATTTAACTAATTACCTGTAACTACCACTAGTTACCACATCATTCCCTAGACTGGTGAATTTAACATGGGTATGCCATTGGAGAAGTCATTTGTCCCCCGTCTGTCATACCAGTAAACAGTCATTTCGATAGTCAAAAAATTACAGTACTTTCAGTAGTGAATAGTAGTCTTCTAATTAGGTAGATACTATTGTTAAGTATTATTCCTAGTTACAAATATATAGCAAAGTAGTTCGTTCGAAAAAAATAATATATTGGAAAATTGAAAATATAAAACTTATTCGGATTTTGTACTTTTTTTATTAATTTCCAAATTTATGTTGTACAATATTTATGTATATCTTATGGCCATATTGCCATTTGCGTATCTTTTGTTCCCCGACCGCATTTCATTTTTCACAAAATTATTTTTGTGTGTAATTACCCTGCAAGCATTTGGAAGTGAGTTTCTAACTCCATCTTCAAATAATTATCTACATCGACACTTATTTTTTGTAATAGGGTGATACTTCGTAATTTTACAATAACACATGAATTGTTATCCAATTTCGATCGTCTGTAGTAACTACTTAGTTAAATGAAAGAAGCTGGAAATTCGATAGCTTCGTAATTTACACAAATAGTCAAGGTGTATTTAATAAGGTGTATGCATCAGATACAACAACAAATACTTTACAAAAACAACATTGTTGTTATAGAAATTAAATTGTCATGCTGACAATAATTTTTGACAAAAATAAACAAAAACATTTATTAATTTTTTTGTCAAGAACTGTTCTTTGAGGAATAATTAATGAATTTCTCTATTCTTGGGTTATTGGCAGTTTTAGGTCAGTGAAAAATAAAGTTTAAGATCTGGTCGCGATTAATTTTAAGTTTCCACATGTAACCCATGGCTCCTTGTGATGTTGTTTATATTGTGGATTACAATCTATTTTTTCTATGTAGTGGCTTCAAATCTTGTTTTCTTAAAGAAATTTGAAGGGCATAAATCCCCGGCCAAAGACTAAATCATGGAAATTGTGTTGACCGTATAACATCTTTCCATAGGCGTATTTTACCTCCGCCGAGAATTGTGACAAGCACCAAGGGGCCGATTCCAATATAGGCTAACATAATCTACTCGATTTTATGAGTAGCTGGGGTTTCTGGACAGATTTTCACACATAACATTAAATATCGGCGTACGGGGTTATAACGCAGCCTAGGTTTCCTTTCCGTTGCCTCTATGAATGAAGTTTCCTTGAATTTTTATTATTAAAAAAAACTAAATTAAAAGTTAGTTTTTGAAATCAAAATGTAATATTGAAAATGTTTTTGACAATTTGCTTTACAAACAATAAAGAAAAAAGTTTGAAACCATATGATTGTCACTTACACCTTATTAAATACACCTTGCAAATAGTAAACAATTATTAAATCTGTTTCTCATTCTCAATTAAAAATATGTTTGCCTTAGAATTTTCTTATTTTCAATGTCCATTCCGTTCAGACCTTATTTCAGATTCATTAAGTGTAAATGTGAATTTGTAGAAATGATCAACGATTAAAACTATGGAGTTTTAACTACCAAGTGCACAATGCTCTCATTTCCGCATTGCATCAAAAAAGGCAATTGAATTGAGAAACAAGAGGGAGGCATCTGGATTATTTTCAACCTTTTTCCCAAAGTCAACAGAAAGCAACATCATAGATCCACCGCAAAAGGCAATGCGTATTGAGCAAATTAGAACATCAGAAGGCAATGATATAAGTGTTTTTGATGAGTTTAATGTGAATGATAATTCAGAAAATAGTGAATGTGAACATGACGGCGAAGATAAAACTGAATTCACAACTTCAAAAATAAATTCTTTTCGAAAAAATTATCTGAATGGGCAATACAAAATTATGTAAGTCATAACGCACTTAATAAGCTCTTGGTCTTGTTAAAAGAAGAAGGAATCAATGTACCTAAAAACTGCAGGACATTAAAAGGAACTCCAAACGAAGTAGACATTTGTAGTATTGGAGGGGGATCATATATTCATTATGGGTTAAAAGACTGCCTCACGGACTTTTTGTTGAAAAATCCCGGTTGTAAGAGTGACCTAATCGAATTGGATGTCAATGTTGATGGTTTACCTTTGTGCAAAAGTTCATCCAAACAGATTTGGCCCATACATGGAAATGTACCATCCTACAATGAGGTTTTTTTAATTGGAGTATTCGAAGGTTACTCTAAACCAAAGAACACCAATGAATATTTGGGTGAATTTGTGGAAGATTTAAATTAGTTATTTAAATCTTCCACAAATTACAAATTATATTATAAAATTGAGAGCCTTGATCATGGACGCACCTACGAAATCCTATGTTCTTGGAATAAAAGGACATACGGGGTATTTTTTTGTAAGAAATGTGTTCAAAAAGGATTATTGTGGAAAATCATATAGTGTTTCCCCATTTCAACGCCGAGAAGAGAACAAATTCCTCATTTCGAGACAGAAATCGACAAGAACATCTCGTTAGACTGGAAAAAAGTATTATTGAAAAGCTGGAGATTGACATTGTAAACCAGGTACCCCTAGACTACATGCACTTGATATGCCTAGGTGTTGTCAAAACATTATTAAAGTCGTGGACTCGAGTTAAAGGAGAAAAATTATCTGTACCGTCTTGGAACATTTCTCTATTTTCACACAAATTAACCGAACTAAAACCTTGTATTACGGATGAATTCTCAAGAAAGCCAAGGTCACTGGACGAATTAGAGAGGTTGAAAGCTACGGAGTTTAGACAATTTCTTCTATATACCGGATCATATGTACTCAAAAATGTGTTAACTAATGAAAGATATCAACATTTTTTAAAGCTTTCGGTGGCGGTAAGAATACTTCTAGATAGTAAACAGAGCCCATCCAACAACGATTACGCACAGTTTCTTTTAAAATCATTTGCTGGTGATGTTGCTGAGCTATACGATTCATCGTTTCTATCACATAACTTCTACGGTCTCATCCACATAAACGCTGATGCTAAATTGTATGGAAGTCTCGAAAATGTTAGTGGTTTCCGGTTTGAAAACCACCATCAAAAAATTAAAAGGAAGTGAAGAAAAGTAATAATGTATGCGCTCAAATCTACAAAAGAGAAGTTGAAAAATGTTTGGCCATTACATGTAATCGAAAATCTAAATTCTCATCATTTGGGAAGAAAAATTTGTGTAATGAATGCGAATGTTATATTTCTGTTAAAACTGATAATTTTTACTTTAACTTGGACAACGAGAACAATTTTTGTTACGTCGACAAGAAACTTATCCAAATCTCAAAAATGATTAATATTAGTAACTCTCCACACTTTAAAGGCAATTTTCTTGAAAACTTGCGTCCTGCATTTTTGCAGCCCCTGGATTCAACACACAAATATACGAAAGTGACAATTTTATTGTTGGAAACGAAATAGAGTTCCAAATTTCAAGTATTACAAATAAGGCTCTTATTTTAAGAAGTATCCAAACGAAATTACTGACGGGTTTCCCTTTAATTCAATAATAAACACAAAAATAATAAAGGTATATTTTATAATACAAACTGCAAACATGATTTCTGAAATATACATATTTTATGCAGAAAATGCAATATACTTAGATCATACCAATGGTCAACAAATGATTTATCATTTATCATTAAACAAGGTAATTTCAGTTATGTTATTATTATTGTTAAATTTTTTCAATTGAGTTAACTATATAATTTTATAAAAGCCGCTGCCGATTATCAATACATAAAACGCTCAAATTGATTAACAATCAATATTTATGTTTAAAAACTAAAGAAATTTTTATGCAATACTTACATATAATTTTTTTAAATCTTAAAGATGTTAAAAGTCGGAGTGTTTATGAACTTTAAATTGAAATAAAAAGTCTAAAAGAAGCCATTTTATTTTTTCGACGATTTTAAAAATTTTGATGCCAAACTTCTAATAGAAGATGAAGTACCGGAACAATAGGTAATAATATTACTTTTATCATAATTTCTGCAACCGTTCTAGATACAAAATTTATTACAGAAAATATTAATAAATCGTGTTGGGGTACAAGAAATGTCATCATTTTTTTAAATTAGCAATTAAAGCTGTTATAAGTGATCAAGTAGCAATTGAAATAACATGGCGTGGAACTATACAAAAACCCAGTTTTCAGCGATTTACTACATATAGTATAATAAGAGCCAAGTCAGCTTACTTTTGTGTTAATTTGAAATTTGTAAAACATTAATTCTTACAGATATGTGCCATCTTAAATTTCCCCAGACGTCGTTGTTGGACCTAAACAAACTCTGTCAACAACATATTTTACACGCTCGGGATACTTACTTACTTAGCTGGCTTGTTACAGAACGGTTGTTCCATAAGCCGAGCTTAAAAAAGATTTCCAAGCGCGTAGGTCTTGTGTGCAAGTCCACTAATTTGGAAGACCACGTTCCAAGATGTTGTTTTCTACTTGGTCTTTCCATCTAATTCGTGGCCTTCCCCTTCTACGGGAACCATCAGTAGGCTCATTTATATATGCCTTTTGAGCTGGGGCATTTCATTCATTCGCACAACATGGCCTAGCCACCGTAGTCGCTGCAGCTCAATACAACTGACTATGTCGATGTCCGCGTATAAATTGTAAAGCTCGTGGTTCATTCGACGCCGATATTCACCGTCGACGCAGATCGTCCCGTAGATCTTTCGGATAATTTTTCTCTCAAACACCCCAAGAGCTGCCTCATCTGCTTGCGCGAGTACCCATGCTTCTGATCCATATAATAGCACGGGTAGTATCAGCGTCTTGTAGAGTGTGAGTTTGGTCTGGCGGGAGGTGGCCTTGTTTCTAAACTGCTTACTTAGACTATAGTAGCATCTGTTGGCCATCACAATCCTTCTCCGAATTTCAAAACTGGTGTCATTCGTTTTATTTATGGCGGTACCAAGGTTTATAAAGTCTTTAACTACCTCGAAGTTGTAGTTCTCAAGTTCCACAGTTGGTCCGAGTCTACTGGACGTCTCGGGATAGAATACACAAAAAACAACCGAAGACTGTAAATCAATAAAATTGTTGAAAAATTAACTATTATTATAATTTAACTAAATAATTTTTTTAGCTTTGTTTAGTATTAACCTTAACTTCAATTTTATGTTTGTTTAGCATTAAATGTTCACTTTTTTTTTGCAAAATATACGTTATTCATTATTGTTGTTATTGCAATTGCAATTACATACTCATTAGTCATACAAGTATTTTATTTACTTTGGGTATCAAAAAGTCACTACCAGGCGATATCGTACTTAAACAAATACTGTTATTAAAGAAATGAAGCACGCATTCGTCACATCTTAAACGTATCTTCTTAGTGAAAGTTGAAAGTAACTAAGGCGATAATATTTAAGGTAACAAAACAGTGTCAATGTGGAGTTTCGCTTTATTAACTTCAAATTGTGACGAAGAAGATACTTTTTGAAGGTAACGAGTACGTGGTTCATTTTTTCCCAAACGGTATAACTTATTTGTTAAAAATACGATATCGCCTACGAATGTTTTCATCGCCTGGTAGTAACTTTTTGGATATGTTTTGGATAGAAAATGCTTGCTGGGTATGTTATGGATTTTTTGTGTTGCAATACCAAAACTGAGCCAAGATTCATCATATGTATTTTGTCGATTCTTGAAATTTTTAATCCACAGCACTCATCTTGTTTATCGTGAATATATATTGCTTATATTTTTGTATAAAACCCACGTTTTTATGAAACTTTTACCATGGCATAATTATACAAGGTAGTCTCATGCAGTCATATGTATCCAATTTTTCCATAAATTTGCTTTTTACAGTATTCAGCTTTCAAATATTTATATTTATAAATATTTTTAAGTTCACTGCTTATAAAACTTTTAAATATAAGTTGTAACAACTACGGTAAAATTTTGAGAGCAATGTTCAGCTTCAAAAAATATATTTTGTTTAATTTATTGAAAATATGTCAATCGATTTACATAAAATTTTATGAAATTTATTTTTAATATTTAATATAAAGGGTTGCCATCATCAAATTATGAAGCTATGAACTTTTGCTTTCGCAATAAAAAATATATAAGAAATATGAAGAAAATTAATTTTTTTTTCTGTTTTGTTTATCGATTCATTACTTTTTGCATTACCAGTAACTATAGAATTAGATAATTTTTTCCACTTTTGGGTATAAAGTAACTAGAGAACATAGTAACTAACTATTTAACTATATAATAGCAGACAATTGCTATTCATTGAACAACAACAAACCGAGACTGCCTACCACGATTTGCTTTTACAGTAGATATCGGATATAAGCACATATATGAGAAAAAATCGCATATAAGAAAGATTATCAAAAACACCGAGCCTTTTTACATCTCATTAGTGTAAAAATTGATATAAGAAATGTTTGTCAAACACCAAACTGCCAAAGGTATTAGAAAACGTTGCATATAAGAAAATATGTAAGATTGTTGGTAATAAAATAAAATACTTTTTAATTGTATTTGAAAGAATATTTTATATATGAATAGAAACATATGCACCTATTTTTAACCAAACTGTTAACTGATTTTAATTTAGTAATTTTGTACTTTTATATGCGTATGTATGCATATAAGAAACAACTTTCTTATATCCGATAATTCCATATAAGAAAAAACACATATAAGAAAGAAATCATCGGCTTTTTTGAGTTTCTTATAACCGATATCTACTGTACTATGTATATACATATTTTTGGAAGGTTCTCGATTGCGCGTTGTTTTTTTTTTTTTTTTTTTTTTTTTTTAAGTTTCTGGAATTTGTTGGATCCTGGACCCCGGGAATATTTCTGAGGCTGCATTTATGCCAAATGGTAGACGTAAAAATTTATATCGCCCAAAAGGGAGTATTGAATGTACACAAATCTGAAGATTCATTTTCTAGAGGAAAAATCCAAAAACAGCTATTGGCATCAAGGCTGCTGAAAATTTTAGATTTTGACAATTTTGCTTTGCAGTCATCTACATTAGGAAATGGAAAGTGTGGTCTAAGTATAGCTTTATTTAGATTTCGCGGGTCAAGACAAAGTCTAATTTTACCATTAGGCTTAGATACCAGCACAATGGAACTAACCCAAGGTGTTGGTTTTTCAACTTTAGATATGACATTCAACTTGACCATTCTATCCAGTTCCAATTTAAGAGCATTGTGTAATGAAAATTGAATTTTTCTTGGTGGGTCGGCTACTAGTACTATTCCAGGGTCTATTATTAATTTACATGGATTTTTTAGCAGTCCTAAACCATCAAATACATCTGAATAATTGTTAATTATTTGTTCGTGGTTCAAATTATTTGACCAAATTCATTACCTTTGCTAGATTTAAAACAATAATAATTTTACATTGTAAATTTACTATATAGAACAAATTAGTATAAATGTTATTTTCAAAATTAAAACTTATCATAACTTTACCAGTTATCGGCAAGGCCTCTCCACTAAATGTGTATATTTTTGTTATTGTTGGTTGTGCTTTACATCCCAGCTTCTTTGCAACTTTATCTGACAATATATTAGCATCAGCTCCTGTGTCAACTTGACATTCTACTTTGTTGTTATTTATCATCACAGCCACAATCCAAACATTCGATTTTCCTTCAAAACTAGTTTTTAGTTTGTTTATTGTACCACCCCGTGGTTTTCGCACAGATGTCTAACTCCCAACTAAAAAAATCCTCTTCTTCACCGCTCTCTTCGTCATCATTTGGTTGATATACATTTTTTACATATCTTGACTTTGCAGTACCATGCGTTTGATTTTGTTGTTTGTAAAAACACATCCTAGCATAGTGGCCTTTTCTCTTACAATTATAACAAATTGTGTTTTAGGCTGGACAACTGTTCTGATGAGAGAAACTACATTTGCGACAAAGCTTCTTTTGAGTACCACCTCTCTTTAATAAGTCTACACTCATACCGGTTTCGTTGTTCTGTGAGAATTGCGATGCATTCTCACGGGCTGCTTCTGTTTCTTGCGATATCAATTGCCTTTTCGAGTGTTATTTCGCCTTCGCTCAATAGTCTTTCTTTTATGTGTTGAAAACTAACGGACATTCCACAAATAAAAATACCGTTTACCAGACTGTCTCTCAATGTTCCAAATTCGCAAGAAAGGCTTAAGTTCTTTAAATCAGTGATAAAACTTTCCATGTTTTCTCAATCTTTTTGTTTCCTTGTAAAGAATTTATGCCGCTCCATGGCCAAATTTACTTTTGGTATAAAAAATACGTCAAACTTGGCGATCAAATCTTCGTATTTGATTTCATCCAAATTTATGTCAAAGGAATTAATTATCTGCAACGCATCAGGCCCCATGTGGTGCACCAACAGTGCCACTTTTCTTTTGTTATCTTTTTCTTCCAAACTTGTTGCTCTCAGATATATTTTAAACAGAGCCATCCAGTGTTTCCATTCGTCAGCCATATTAATGGCTTTGAAATTAATTTTACTTATAGTTGATGATTCCATTTCGTATCTTTTTCTTTTTACTATCACTTTTACATTCGCGGTTCGTCCACCTGACACCATGTAGTTTATCGGAATGAATTCATTTATTGTATTTCATGAAGTATACAGTAATTATGATACATTGTGGTAAATAATATTACAACAGAGTCCAACTTTAGGGGATAATCATTCGTCGGTTTTGGACTTGGCTTTCTCGAAAAATTTCAATTACGTATCTGAGTGGAAAGTTGGTGTATATAAACTTACAAACAGTTACCACATGCCGATTATTATCATTTTAGCTTTGAATAATGTGCCAAAAAAATCGATTAAGATTTGTCATAAGGCTATTTTGAGAGATATGTCTACTGTGGACTTGGGACATGAAATGAAGAGACATCCCTTTTATTTAGACGTAAAAATGGTACTAGGAAAAAGTATCGGAAGACCAACAAAGTTGAACCTTTGTATGCTTTTCAGAAAGCCGAAGTCGAGTTAAGGAAGGATGTTTCAAGCCGGAAAATTAGCAAGTTTAACTAATGTCTGGATAATTTGTCTGCAGTTAAGTCAAGTAAGGAATTCTGGGGAATAATTAAAAATGTTAGGAAATACAAACAAAACAAGCCCAGTGACCAGTCATGGGATAATGAAGCCATGGGATTTTTGTCCGATAACTGTATAACTACAAATCCTTTCTCTGCTCCGAATTATCTGCCATAATTACATTCGCCATTCACTTTGGATGACATTGTAGCGTTTCTGAATTCAAGGAGCTCTGGTTCGGCTCCTGGCCTAGATGCAATCACTTATGAGTACGTTAAAAATTCGAATTCAGGAGTATTTTCAACGCACTCAACGTCAATGTGCATCAATGATCTGATTATTGAAGTATAAGAAAGTAAAGCGGCTGGAAATCATGTAGTCGGAACCTGTTTGGATGTGGAGAAAGCGTATGGTTGTGTGTGTCCCATGTTGGCTATTAATGGCCGACTAATATATTGGATTGTTGATTTCATTAGTAGACGAAATCTGTCTTGGAAAACGAAGGGTCACCGTTAAAGGCGGTCTGCCACAAGGAAGTTGTGTGAGCCCATTGATTTTTAATTTATATACCGTGTAGCTTAATAGAATTGTGGATGATAACTGCAAGAGGTTTCAATTTGCGGATGACTTTTTCATCCTAGCTAAACATAGGGACTTTGATGAAGCCAAGGTTATTTTACAATCCAAGCTGAATGAATTCAAGAATCTTTGTGAAAGGCTCAATCTGGGATTAATTTCGAAAAAAACTAGACTTGCAGCCTCAGCAGCTTAAGCAATTGGGGACAAAAAGTCCATTACAAGGTTCTAAACCACAGCAAACTCTTTTTTGAAGAAATCTTTTGATCTTATGAAATCAACTCCCACTCTTTGTACAGAGTGCAGCTCAATGCGGCGAAAGAAGTTATTAAGGTATATGAACACAGTAGACCTATTGTCCGAATTTTGGAAGATGTACATCATGAATGGAATACCGGAATTAAAAAAAAACTGCAAACAAATACAAGGACATCATCTCATTAGTGAGAAAAGAGTGTCCGTTTGGATTTAAAGCAAAAAATTGTTTCAGCCTATGATGACTTCTTTCTGGACGTGGCGAAGAATAAACAAAATTGTAGCCGTGAAGTGATAAGCAGTTTGTTTCAAGAAAAAATCAAGAAGCTGGAAAATGACAAATTTGAAATTTTCTGTAGTGATGAATCAGTAGTAATGTCCGATATCACTGGTGCGGAATATGTCATTTATATCGGCGAAGTGGGTGACTTCAAGAAAATAGCTGTGCTAACGGATAGTCTCAGTGGCATTTTGGCGGTTAAGAATGGTGGTAAGAGGAATTCACTGGTGGGAGAACTAGTTGTGCTGGCGAAAGAAATAGATGGTGAAATTGAGCTACATTACATTCCCGACCATTTAAACATATTAATAATGAAGCATCTAAACAAGCAAGGCAAATGGGCACTGAAATCAATACCCCTTTAACGAATGGTGATGGGACAATGCAGATAATAAAGATAATTTGGGCAGAGGGGAATGTAGCTCCGTTCATGTTATAATTATTACAAGGTAGGGCACAGCTACCAACTGATTACAATTTTTTCTCAAGGTGGCTTGTTCCATCAAATCAAAATACATGTTTTGAATACAATGTCAAATAAATTCAAAATAAGTTGAAATATATTCAAGTTTAATTGAAATGAAAATGATGTTTTTAATACGTTCTTCTGGGAGTAATTACTTTGTTATGGATGAATCAAACATTTTATGTTATTCCCTACTGGATTTTGGGAAGAAATCATAACCTTTCATTCATTTTTCGCGCTTTTAGTTTTGTGTTGAAAAAATGTCAAATAAACACAAACACTTGTTGCGTATATTTATTTTATTTTTGGCGGAAGAGGCCACACGTGCATAGTTGCTTTTTTGTTATTTACCTCAAGCTACCCTACCTTGTATTATTGTACCATGATACCAATTATGAATGTTGTCAAAAGTAATTTATGAACAAATTGGAAACATATGTATGTATGGTAAAATTATAGAAGGTGACAGCAAAACCCAACTGATTTGATTTCAACGTAATACTAGTGTCAATATGAATATGACAAATTATGTTTTTAAAAATCATCCAACAGGAAAATTGGGAACGCATACAATTCGAAATTGTTCTTTATTAAATATTCTCCCGTATTCAATTTACTCAATCTGCCAGCTGGGAAAGTTTGAGGAAGCCAATCTTTCTTCATGGAATAACTCGCAGTTCCCAGCATTTTCATATTTGTTACACATAGAAATAGCAATGGTTCAATTATAGGAAAGATGTGGAAGCGATAGAAACATAAATTTGATAGATTTTCATTCATGTTTTTCAATTTTATTTTGAGGATTCGAAAATATTACATTTTCAAAAAAAATATATAGTCTGTTCCCCTACTGCAAGAATCTACTACTTTTTACTACGATAACGAATTTTCCTTTCTGATATCGAAGAAAATAGTATAATCTAGTAGATTCTTGCAGTACGGGAACAGACCAATAATTTGTTTATAATTTGTATGTTTGTATACATTTTTCTGTCAAAAGATGTTGACACTGTATAACTTACAACAACAAATTTCCATGTGGTTGTTGTATCGTTTGTTGTACAACAACACTTGCTGTTACCTTCTATTATTATACCATGATATGTATGCATGAGATTTCCTTTTTACTACGATAACAAATTTTCCTTTATGATAGTTGATTTGTCAGCTGTTATTCGTTTACGTATATATACATATTTCACTGCTTCCATGATTTCTGCGGCAATGTTTGAATCAATATTATAATAATTTTGTCAGGAACTGTTCTTTTTTAGGTCAAAAATACATAAAAACCTTTGTCGTTCTAAATTATAGTAATATTTACTATGAATGCGATCAAAAAATAAATGTTCAGCCATTGACATATTTTTATTAGAAAAGTGGATAACAAGTGGAAAATTTATGTTGTTTGTGAATACTTGAATTTCTTCATCCATTTTAATGTTATCAATACAAAATTCACAAAATAATCAATTTGCTCGACTTTTGGGTAAACGAAAAACATTTTGTAATAATTTGTACATATTAGCTGTGTTCCCAAACCTGCAATATAGTACTATATTGTACTAGTTTTGCAATTTTTGCTAGAAAAGCGTTCCCTTACGCCGAAAAGTAGGACAATTTGTAATTAAATTTAAGAGAGTTAAAACCAATATGGCGTTCTCTTCTTCTATTTTCTGCAAGACCAATTTTGCCTAGCACGAAATAGTAAATGTAGTAAATTATGAATTTGACATTTGATTGCCAGAGATATACAGTCCGAAATAAAGCACATGAAAGTTAGCGCTTCAACAAAAGGGACACACGCACAGACGCACACACATTTGCTTAAAAAAAAAAAAAAAAACAAATAAGAAATTAAAAAATGGACAAACAGATTTTTTATTCTCTTTTGGAGGATAGCGAAGATGAATGGCTGGCAGAAGATTCAGATGAAGATACTATAGAAAGAAGACCTGGGTTGGGAACGTGCATCATCAAGTTCTACTTATAGAACTTCCCGAGATATGGGCCTTGAAAGTTCGGAGAGTATGTTGTTTTAATCAGCCGTTTGACTATTTCCAGCAAGGTAATATGAGTATCATTTTAAAGGTTATGGTTTGTGCTTTAAAACTAGATGAAGACTATATCATCATAATGTATATACAATTTAAAAAAAGAATTTGGATTTCGTAGCCATGTACGCGCTTGTCCATATGTGAAAAGGTTGTTTTAAACAAAATATGCTCCGAAATTTCAAGGCCAATGTCTCGGGAAGTATGTATTTCCCCAGATGAAATGTATATCACTAGTCAGCACAAGGAGGGCTACTTACGGTAATCATTTCAAAATGATCCGAGTGGAGCGCCTAAACATTAACATTATGGGAGCGTCCAGCCATGTAAGGCTTTCCGGACTTGGAGTCGTCGGAAACTCCACTTCCAAATATTCGATAATGTTTTCATCTAAATTATACAAATAAAAAATAAACAATAAATATTAATATTATCAAAATCACACAATGGACGCCGTTTAACTTTTTGTTTCTTTGTGTGCATTAGGTTTCTGTAGTTTTTTTTTGTCCTTAATTGATGAAATTTTTGATTTTGACGTTTCTTCATGTCAATCTTGTATGTGAGAGTAATTTTTGATAGTTCGCTCTTTTACTAGCTTTACTATCAAAAAGTACGGGAACGAACCTATTATTAAGTAAACGAACGAACCTAGTATTATTTGTAGCAAACGCAGGGTCGTATTTGAATTTAGCGTAGGATTTCGTGCAAGTCGAGATGTTAGTGTATTAAATTTGCATCGTAAATCGAAGTAAATTGATTTAGCAATTAATTTCATTTCATACAATATTTTTTCAAAGTTCTAAGAAATATATATGTACTAGGAAGTTTAATGAAATTTGGTCTGTTCCCGTACAGCAAGAATCGGCTACTTTTTACTACGATAACAAATTTCCCTTTATGATATCGAAGAAAATAGTAAAATCGAGTAGATTCTTGCAGTACGGGAACAGACCAATTGCCTATATTGTGAGACATGGTATAATAATAGAAGGTAACAGCAAGTGTTGTTGTACAACAAACGATACAACAACCACATGGAAATTTGTTTTTGTAAGTTATACTAGTGTCAACGTCATTTGACAGCAAAATGTAAACAAACAAATAAATTATATTTATTTTGAAAATAAAATATTTTCGAATCCTCAAAATATAATTTGAAAAACATGAATGAAAATCTTTCAAATTTATATTTCTATCGCTTCCACAACTTTCCTATAATTGAGCTATTGCCACTGATTTGTGTAACACATATGAAAATGCAGTGAATTGCGAGTTATTCAATGAAGAACGATTTGCTTCCTCAAACTTTCCCAACAGGCAGATTGAGTAAAATGAATACGGGAGGACATTTAATAAAGAACAATTTCGAATTGTATGCGTTCCCAATTTTCCTGTTGGGTGATTTTTAAAAACATAATTTGTCAAATTCATATTGACACTAGTATTACGTTGGAATCAAATCAGCTGGGACTTGCGGTTACCTTTTATAATTGTACCATGATTGTGAGAGTTTTTCATTTTTCATTTAAGAAAATTTATTTTCATCCATTCAAGAAACAACTGTTGTGTTTAATTTATAATTTTGTAAAATATAATAAAATTGTAAACTATCAAATCGAGCTAAAGGGGTATTAACATTATAACTTTTTACCAGTTTAAACGGCATTTACATTATAACTTTTCACCGGGTTTACCTGCTTTATATACAATGGAATTGACAATTAAAACCCACTGGGCTAATGAAATCCGTTACAATGTAAACGTACTATTAACCTACATTATCAGGATTTATTTGACATATATACAATGGAATTGACAATTTAAACCCACAGGGTTAACGAAATCCGGTATAATATAAACGTACTATAATGCACTTTATCGCTATAAAAGGTGTAGTCTAAACACCCTTTTTATCTCAATATAATCTGATTCGATTTATTTTTTGTTTGCGACCATACATTCGAATAAGAATTCTCATCTGATGGGTATTTTCCAATTTTTACGCATTTGTCAATGGTTAACCGGTACACCGGAACGGTTATTTTAGTTGTTTTATTAAATGTGGCATCTCTTCGGGTAGTCGACAATAACGAAGTTTAATCGATCTGATGGGTATTTTCCAACTGACACAATCGTGTAATTGGAATTTTTACGCATTTTTTATGGTTAACCGGTATACCGAAACGGTTACTTTAGTTGTTTTATTAAATGTGGCATCTCTTCGGGTAGTCTCTGGCAGCTGCTGTGAGTGTATGTGTGTAAACAACACGGTCTCTCTCCCACCTCATTCGTAGACTTTCGGTTATACCACTTTGAGTTCATCTTTATCGGCCATTTTGTCTTCTCTTCCCATTCGTTAGCAGGTGGATCGTTTTTCAATTCGGTATGCTGAAGTATATTGTGGACGATATGGCCACATTGGATAAATTACGAAGTTCAATCGAGTACATAAATATTTTCTCTCAAAGAGATGGAAAAAGAAAAATCTATTTTACTGTGAATTATGAAGTGCTTTTAAGTATTTAACAATACCGAAAAGAGCTAAATATTTATCAGAATATGGGAATAATGAAGTGATTCCATAATTTGGGCGTTTTGCCCTCCAGAATTGCAATAAACTTTTCGAATGAAATCTCACAATAGCTGTTCCTGCGTCTTGTCACCCGCAGATCCTACAAAATTGGAAAATCGCCTTCGCCCTTATCATATTCAGTAAAAGTTTGAGTGTATCCTTTAAAGAAAAGCTAATTTGATGTCCAAAAACGACTTCCCTTGGATTGCCGACTAGAAAAGTGTTAATAGCTAATTCATTAAACATTTGGAAGTTGTTTGCTCGCACACACTCACACACGTTTGTGGCTCCCTTCTTTATTAAATGGGATGCGCCTTACGAGAGTATGTACGTTGTCACGCCAAAAACGAAAAAATATATATAATAATGTACACTTGAATAGAATTTGGCGAAAGTAAAAAAAAAGAAAAAAAAGAAGTTTAGTTGGTGCGATATAGAAAATTTCTTGTGTGAACGAAATATGTATATATGTGGATATGATTTGTGAACTTCTGCTGCCATCAAGGAACCGATTGGAATAATACACAAGTGAAATTAGAATTTAGTAATACACGGTAAAGGAAAGGAAATTGTTGTTATGACCATTGTTGTTGCAGCATTTTGTGGTGGTGCAATTACTTTGTTTTGTTTCCAATTCGAATTTGAGACAGTAGTAATAGTGGAAAATAATAATAATAACAACAACGACACAAACAAAAAGTGCTGTTTGAATACAAATCGTGGTTTTCGTATTAGTTATTGATGCATTTCACCAACGCTTCAGCTATAACAGTAACTGCCTGTCTTGGTTCTCTGTGCGTCCTGTTGTCGCTGCCACATGCTGCTTGCGTTTTATTCCCTGTGTAAGTTACTTTACTTTGGTACCTATCAAAACTAAACCATAGCGAGAATAAGTGGTTGCTGTTGTTGTTGTTTTCAACATTTGTTTTTGTTATTTGGTACTTTTCGTTTTAGATTTTTTTTATGGTTTGTAACTCGTCGATTTTGTTTTGTTTTCATTCGTGGTTGCCGTTGTTACACAATCACACATTTTTATACCAAATCTTGTGTTTGTGTGTGAGTAATCAATTTTCGAGTTGGATCGCAGTGTTAGTCGGAGTTGGCGTAAATGCGTGTGTGAGACTTGCATCTTTTTTACAATATATTTTGATCTCTTTAGTTACTTGGCTGTGTTAAAACGAACATGTGAAGTTTAGGGCCCGGTCGTAGAACTTCTTAAATGTCGTTGAGATCCTTGTTTTATCCCATGTCATTCGCCACGACAATATGAGTATTAATTTGAAGCGAATGAAGTCTTGATTGCAAACATATAATAATTTCGTTGGAGGCATATATATTCCTTGGACATGGACTTCCAAAATTCCACTGGACTTCAACATCTAGACTTTGTTGTATGGACAGTTTCAAAAATTGGCTATGTGCAGGGATGGACCGTGTGACGAATTTTTAGGTTCTCGACTGTCAAAAAGGTGTAAAGTTCGAAAACGTCATATACCTGTATAAAATGTAATAAATGTAGTAAACGTCATTTATTTCAGTATTATCACCACATACTGCTATTTTGAAGAATATATAGGGGAGAGGGGGCACCTTTGAACAGCGCTCTTAAAATCTCGGTTTAAAATTTTTCCCACCCGTAACCACATTTTTGTATATGGCAATCTTGTTCTTTATCTGCGTAAACCACTTTTGCTATCTTTTTGAGTTGTCGACAAAGAATACAATTTTTAAAATCAGCATTTCAATCCTTCAAATCGATACCCATATTGCCCTTTTAAGTTTTTAAATAACATGGGAAAATACATGGTACCCAGCAGATCTTTTGAGGCCCTTATCTAAGAAATGGATTGCCATAAGTAGAAAGTATGTTGTCGTAATTAGGACTCCTAGAGCTTTTTATGAAAACAAAAATTCGAAGACATTCCGCGACCGGGCCTTACATTTCACTTAAGACATATGGACATGAATAACACATTCTTTACATGAATTTCAAAATTTGGAATATCCTTTATTTGCGAAGGATTTTTCTCTGTCACTCACGCGTAATTTTTGATTTTGGTGTTTTTATTTCTGCAGTATCTGCATTTATGGTCTTTAATTTAGTATTTATGCTAAAAACAAGAAGAAAAAATGAGAAATGTGGTCTTTCTTTGTAGTTTTTCACGTTAATTCACGTATTTAAGCACAATTACAGAAACAAGTTCTTCGACTTTGGTTTACCCTTTCGCGGAAATGCCCATATAAACATCAATGTATGCAGGCAAAATTAATCAATTGGCGGCAACACCCAATGAGTAAAATTACACACGCCGCATGGTTTTTTCTTTCAGTGTAAATGAACTAATAAATAGCTCGGGATGTGTATACTTTCAAAGACCAACCTGGTAAAAATATTCGGACGGCGTTGGGGATCCACGCATTATTACATTACATGATAAGTTCCACTCTTTGTCGCCACTAATAAAAAATAATGGAAATTAGATACATATATAATACAACATTTCTAAATTTTAATAACATATTTAAGAATTAAAAGCTAGATAAAAATATTTTCTTTGATGTTATAGATTTTGTTTATATATTTAATCCAGATATTAAAATAACTAATTATACCGATCTTGCATATTTTCAGGTTTTAATTTGGTTACAGACCAGACATCAAACTTAGAAAAAAATGTCACGATTCAGTCTTCGAAGTGCTTCAGAAAACTTAAGATTACTTGATGAAAAACCTAATCGCAGAAAGACATGTAACCCAGTTTCGATATCTATGAAAAGAAATTCATTGGCCAAGGATATCAAACATGTAACAAATATAAAGGAAGAAAACATCATTGATGACATTAAAATCGAAATTGATGATGCGGATAAGGTTTCCTCCGAGGCAACAGATACACCACAAAAAGACAAAACTATAAATGACGGTGATGACGACGATGCTGACGATGACGACAATGAAGAAAGTCCTCCATCTGCAACAGACAATAGCGATTTGTCCTTCAGGCAATATATATCGACATCGTCCTCGCTTCAAGCCAGTTTAATATGCAGTCTACCATTGGAGCGAATACACGATGTTTTGCAAAAACTTAATCTTACCAATCATTCAAAGCACCACATAAACAGTAAAGATGTGGACGAAGTCGATGAGTCCTTGGATAATGATGATGATGAAGAAGATGACAACAACATATCCAAACAGTCTACATCTTCGGTAAAGAATCTATGTTTGTATTGTGACAAGAAATTCTCATCACAGAAAATGCAGGTGAAACACGTGGAAAAGTTTCATTGCTTGCAACAGGATCGTAGATGCAGTGGACGCAACTCACAAATGCAGCAAACACAGACGCCAAAAAAACGCAAAAATACAACGGGATCTCAGAACTTTACCGGTTGCTCATACTGTCCGAAAAATAAAGGCCAGCCACAGTCCGTTATACTGCCCGCGTCGGAATTGAATGCATTGTTCCTCCACCTAGCCGATTGCCATTCTGATAGGTATTTTGGTTGTAAGACGTGTGTTTTGAGGTTTCAGAATATATCGAAGCTTTCGAAGCATATGGAAGTTGTTCATAAAAGTTTGTCATTTGCTTTCGATGAGAGTAGCAGCAAGTCCAAGGATAATGACACTGATTCTCAAATGTTGTCTGACAAGTCTATGATTGGTGAAAGAAGTAAATTATCACTGAGACGACAGCAGCG
Organism: Musca vetustissima; assembly: GCF_032173495.1. NCBI lineage: Eukaryota > Metazoa > Arthropoda > Insecta > Diptera > Muscidae > Musca > Musca vetustissima. Next base: position 25,911 of record NW_026876838.1, on the reverse strand, counting down.
ATCCCAGAAGTCTGGCAGTGCTGGTGCTGGTAATAGCGTAAATAGCAGTAACTTTGTTCAGAGTACTGTTCAGTGTACTACAACTATTGTGTCGAATTCTTCAATTATTGGTGCCGAAGAACCAATATTATCGCGTTTGGGATTAACACAAAATCGGTTGCCTAACAATCGTAAAGGCGTGCGCCTTCGCAGAGAGAAGTTGATATCTGAGATGCTACTTAAGTCCGAACAGAACAGCCAACCATCAACAAATTATACAAATACAGTTACTACCTCCTCCACAGCATTGAACTCTGCCACCTGTTCGCCGAAATTACGCGGCAAAGCCATAAAAGCAGTCAGTGGGTTCTCCGGTGACACAACGTCGGATGTGATATTCCGTGTGCCCACTCGCAATGATATACTTTCCTGTGTGTTTGACGATAACTTCTACAAGGAAGTCGTATCGAATGTCCGCAATAATTTACTCTTCCATTTAGACGGCAAAATCATGGGTAATTCTATGGAATCTCCGGACTCGGCTGTTATGCGACATACTATACAGCCGCAAATACGGAGCACCCTAGTCAAAAGTCCTATAGTTATTACGACTGATAGTGAGATTCACGCGGCCACAAGTCTAGCTGCAATTACCGCATTTCCAACGCTCCTCACAGCCGAACAATTTGGTGGGGACGGCCATTCCTCGAAAATTCGACGACCACATACCAAAAATTCCTGGAAATGGAAATGGGATAGCGTTAAGAAATTTAAATTCGTAAATGAAGGAGGCAAGATTGTCAAGAAAATGAAGCACCCAATGTTGGGACTGCGAGATTTATCTAAACTGGACATGTGGACACAACTTACTATGCGACAGAAACACGAACAGCAAACGACACAAAATGCCACCCAATCACATAATGCTGCTGATACTTGGAACGTCTCAGAAATACCCAGTGACCCATCACGTGAGGAAAAACAACGACTTAATGATCAACTCAACATGATTCTGGATATGCGTCTCCTTCCGCATATCATTCTCGAACAAAATGAACAGGCTATAATCAAGTTGGAGAACGATGAATTTGGCATTGCTCCCAGTCAGCTATTGAATGAAGATTGTGGCGACAATTTCATGGAGCAGACATTTGCCGATGAAAGTTTTCTTTCAATGTTGAATTTGCTGCCAAATTCTGACTCTCGTAAATGTCGGTCAAGACTTGTACTGAGTGGAGAATGGGCAAGGCCCAGATGTTATCTCTGCATGTGCTGTGGAGCCAAATTCGAAAAGCTAAAATCCTTGGAGGAACACAAAATGTTCCGCCATTCGCAAATACTATCTACACACTATGAGGTTGTTGGTCGGGAACTATTAAACGGCAACCTATTGCGACATTTATTCTTGCCAAAGAAGGCTCTCAGCCGATATGCAAACGACATGGGTAGTAACCAGATATACAGCGGGGCTGCGAGAAGGCTATTTTGGCATAAGAACGAAACCATATGTCGAGAAATTACGAACAATGAGGAGTCATCAGACAGTTTGCAATCGATGCTAAACAGTTGTACGACGAATTCCCTAAGTATTAAGAACAGCAGTAGTACCGAAGACTGTGATGTCGTGGACACAAAAATGGCCACCGTCGCGTCATTGGGTCTAATGGCTACCACTGCTGTCGTCTCACCAACACACAGTATACAATCCTGCAGTTCTTCCTCATCAAGCGTCATTAAATCAAAGACTCAGAGCCGAACGCCTACATTATCCGGTCTAGCGGCAGTACATGGCAGTGGTGGAAGTATATATGGGGGGAACGGTTGTTCGAAATGTGGCCGTAAATGCAATGGTATCCTCGATTTATATCGCCATATGTTGGACTGTTCTGGAGATTATGTATGGTCGTTGGCGAAAAAACGCAAATATCGTTACTATTGCGGCTCGAAGAAGCGTAGGCCCTGCAATAAACATAGTATTCTGGAATTGCGAAAAGCTAAATCTGCAGCAAAACCTGCTGCGGTGAAATCACCTCCTACAACCACAAACGAAGGCACAGAAGATGCTGCCCCCAATACGTCCAGTAATTTCACGACCAAATCTAAAACATCGCCCAGACCCCGACCGAGTGATGGTAAGTATAACACAATATATAAACTAGCAAATACACTTATTTCCAATAATCCCCGTTTTCTTTTACAGCTGAATCCATAAAAAAGATGTTGGAGAATTTACCGCCCAAAAGGGTCTGTAAGAAAATCTTTCCCACAATTAACAAAACCAAAAAGACCATGAAGAATATAAAGCCTAAAATTTTGGCCAAACATAAAATATACAATAAACTTCGAAATACTCGTGTTCGCCAAATGACCCAAGCGGCGAAGATATTGTCAAAGACAAAAACACAACTTCAAAAGTCTAAAAGAATGACAACACGATCTGCCACTACACCACCCTTAACAATGACCACCAACAAGAACGCTAAAGTAAACGCCAATAAGAAGAGAGCCGTAACCAAACCAGTTGCAGATAAGTCGTCGGTCACAAAATCTAAACCTGCAGAGGAGAAGTCGTCGATTAGTGATGATGTAGATCAAAGCGGTTTAACTATTAGCAATAAAATCAAATTAGAAGACCAAATCGATTCCTCCATGACAACAGTAACGGTAGTCGAGAAACATGTTACGAATACTGAGAATAGCAAGAATGCTATTACTTGCACCAGGAGGGTCGTGTTTGAACCAGATGGGACAAACCAGAACGAACTATCTAACACGAATACCTACAAACCGAATGATGTTGATCAAGTGGATGCTGCTGCAGCATCGGCTTCTTCGCTATTAGAGAATCTCATTGTTGAGGGTAAAAAAGATTCTATTCCCAATGATCGGTTGGGGAATGTTAATAAACAGGCTGATGTTGTTAACCCGATCCAAATAAATACAGTTACTGAAACGGAACGCCAGGTGGCAAACAATAAAAATGTTAAACGAAGTAAACGGATAAGCGACTGCATAGCAATGTTAACCGGAAAATTGGAGCAAAAGCTAAAAACCGAACAAAAAGCCTCAGTCCCACCTGTAAATAGTAGATCGACAATAAACACTGTTACTGAACAACCACCAATAGAGAATGTTGCCGTCATTCCAACCATGCCAGCGCCACAAGTGTCACAGCAGAATGAAGAATTGCTTAAGAGTGTTTCACAATCAGCTGACGAATTGGATACAGATAAAAATAATACAACAAAAAAGACACCAAAAAGAAAAACCATATCCAGGCGTATAATTAAGGCAGACGATGGAACGAGTCCGACTAAATCAACAGAACAGAACATTGAGGGTTCTTGCAACCTTCCAAAGTCTACGGATAAAACGATCAATGTGTCTTCGGTAGTTAAAGATAAACCCGCAGCAGTCACAGCGGCTTCTGTCAAATTAAATATTAACGAACAACAAAAACCCACACGAATTGTGGCAAAAACTGCCCCAACACCTGATGTTTGTATGTTTAATACGATGGATAATAAACAAGCCAAATCAATTCCCACAGCTGCATTAATAGGTCCACCACTTCCCGCCGTCATGCCCTTGAATAATCAACATCTCATGCCCCAAGTCCCTATGTTCATACCCGTCGAAAACTTGTGTGCTCCACACCTACCAGCCGCACTACCTTCGTTACCGTTACCGTTGCCTTTACCAGTACCGGCACCTGCTCCCACTCTTCAGCCCGCACCGATACCACCACCTGTGGAGAAACCTGTGCAGCCGCCGACTGTAATACATGCGGTTCCTCCTCCAACAGCAATTGGAATCATACCACCTCCCGCAGCTATACCACTGATTACATCGGTGCCACCAGCCCATTTACCAGGTTCTAATTCTATGGCACTACCTATCCCAACTTTTTCTATTCCAGTTGCAACAGAGCCATTAAACTTGTCGAGTTCTGCAAAAAATACCCAAAAGCAAAGTCAAGATTTGTCATTTTCAAGTCGTCAAAAAATCGGTGGTATGCCAGCAAGACGGCAAACAATTTGTGGCTTTGAAGCACGAAATTTTATAATGTATGACGAAATGGAACCATTGGATCTATCTAACAAAGCAAGACCAGAAAAGGCATCACCTTCACCTATAGTTCAAGTTCAAACGCTATCGCATCCACAACTACCGAATGTATTGCCTTCGAAGCCAACGGAAATAACACCGATATTATTGCCAACTCAACATCCATCTGTACCCTTACCTCCTTCGTCCACAATGCCAACTTCAGTTGATCCATCACTCTTGCCCGTACCTCCGATTACACCTGATGCGCTGCTTAACAAACATTTCTACTCAAATTTGGATCTATTGAGAATACCCCAAGTCCGAAACCCGGTGGCTGGCCAAGGAGCTGGCGTTTCGGAGACGCCGCCATTGCCATTGCCACTGACGCAACAACAACAAGCTCCAATGCAGCCGCCAACAACAATCCTAACACCACAACCTTCATTGGTTGTAAATCCTGTTCCCATTCCTGTTGCTGTCCCTAAAGTTGCTTCAAAAAAGCGCAATAAGTCTTCGGTAGCGATACAGAACAATGTACATGTTGAATGCAATCAAACTATCAATAATATTGTTGCTAAGCCGACAGTTAGCTCGAAAGATTCCATTATTATCACAACGAAAAAGGACACTTCTTCGAAGAACAAAGGGCCGCTTCGCATGGATGAGGAAGTTATAAACCACATTGATGATGCTATCAATTCCGTCATAAATGCTGTTAAGGCCAGTTTGGACAACGAAGAAGCCGAAAGATCCAAAGCGGTTTTTATATCAACTCAGCCCCAACCAGCTCCCCCCTCCCTAAAGACAACGGATGATGTAAATGTAACTAAGGAATCAGTTGGAGAATTTAAGTATTTAACTGCCGCAAGACGCAATATGCGATCGAAGACATTAGACTGCCGACCTGCTGCTTTAAATAGAGTACATGTACAGAACACTCCGCCTTTGACGACCAACAATACTCAACAGACGGTCGATGCCAAGGCCAAGACTTCGCACCAGCAAACCATAAGCGTAAGGAATATTGAAACACTAATGGTTCCTGTAGCTGACGTCAATAATATTACTACCTATGCCAGTAGTACATTAGTTCCATGCAGTAGTACTAACAGCATGACCACAACAGACGTCGTATTATGCACGGAAACAGAAAAGAACGATACAACGATGCATGTTAATAATATTCCGAAAGTTCTTGAGTCTCAATTCGTGGCTCATTCTACAGAGGAGCGCCCAGCCCAAGTTGTGACAGAAGTTCCAAAAGCGATCCCAGAAACAAGTTTACATTTCGAAGAGATTAGTGCTAAAGCACCGCCAGTAATTTCTCAGCCGGAGGATTCTGCAGAGAGGATTAAAACAGGCGAAACCAAATCTGGTGGCTTAGCTGCTCTCTCAGACATCAGTGCGCACAGAAGTGTTCTGCCTACAACAACAGTGACTTCGGCGGTGGCCACGACAGCTACGACGACGACGCCGTCAATTACCAGCACTAATTTAGACCTGGAACAAATGAGCAATAACAACAATACATCGTCCGGTTTTCACAGTTCAGCGCAGTCGGATCAACAGACATCAGTGATGTCCACTACAACCACGGTATCCACGTCCATACCAGTTGCCGACCCAAAAAAGAAGCAAAGACGACGCCGCAAAAATGAATTGGCAGCAATAGTGGCAGATCAACTTTTGGAAAGCTTCAAGTTGGATAAAGCGCGACGAGACAATCTAAAGAAATTGGAAAATTTGGCATATGAAAAAAGCGAGGATCTTCTTTTGACGGGAATGCTCTTAATGTCCAGCACAAAGAGAAATGTGACATCTTCAGCACCGACAATTAACAATTCAATGACACCAACGTCGGGACCGTCGTCAGCCGCAGACAATAATGAGAGTATTTCCAAACGAAATAACAAACAGCAGCAAAATGCCGACACCTCTAAAATGAATGACACCATCCACGGCATTGACAATGTAGGGGAGCAATATCCCACCACCAATAATGATTCAAAAATTACGTTGACCGAAAGCACTGACACTGGAGATAATAAGAAAAATAGTAAACGCCGCCAGTGTCGACGTCGAGGAAAAACTTTGGACAATGAAAATATTAGCAAGCTCAAATCATCCCTAGAATCCTTTTCTATTGACATTGAACGCCAACTAACCGAATACGAGGCAAAGAACGTGAATGTATTTAAAAATGTCATTTCGGGTAGTGACGTCGGGAAGTCTCAGCTAAATGCTAAGTCTCAAACGGCTCTTAATTCTAAAAGTACCGTTATACTCAGGCCAAGCATTCTTTCTATGACATTGGAGGCAAGTACAACGCATCAAGAGAACCAGCAACTCCCCGTTAAGACGTCAGCTCCGACAGCCGATACAAATAAGACAGTCGTTTCTAGCCGAGATCCTCGTCTCAATAAAAATATTCACAAGGAAGGGGAAAAAAGTTCGACACTTGGAGATGGTAATGGCACCAGACCGCTTGCTCCGGCTCAAAAGAGTCCGGAAGTTATTGGAGACGTTGATGAGGATAATTATTTAACAGAGATTGCAAAGAACGTCAATGAGAAAATTATGTCGACGGAAAATGAAGAATTTGCATTTAAAGATGATGGCTTCGAAATGGCCAATGATATGGACATGGGCATGGACGATTCAAATAGCAAGTACTCCCGACCGCCAACGTCAATGAGCGTGCGAAGTGCCCCCAATTTCAACGACGATCGTTCCAATTTCGGTTCCATCTGTGATGAGAACACAAACACCGAAGTAATGGACATGGACTTGGACGATGAAATGAGTGTATATACCAGTTATTCCCAAGACTTGGGTCGTGGCCGGGGTCGTCGAAGACGCCGAAGAAGAAGTATATTGCTGACACGCAAACCCAAAAAGAGGGCGTCAAGTAGAGATATGTCTGCGGAAAAGATCGAATGTATTTTATGTAAGAAAGTATTCTACAGTGCTAATTCCTTAACCAAGCATAATATGACACTAGCCCATGTTTCCAAAGTGTCGGAACAGGAGTACTTGCTTTCAAAGTCTATAACGAATTCGTCATTAAACATAGACCAGAATCAGAAACACGGTACATTAGGGCCTTATGCTAGAAGATCAACAAGGCGAGCAACTATATCAGAACCTCCAATGCATATGCACTCGAATTCCATGGACGATCTTCGGCCTACACTTCCGTTGACAACGGCCCCGATTCAAACAGCACCGATAACACAGCCACCTCAATTACCTCAGGCAGATCAAATATCTTTTAAACAACACGCTGCCAATCATGAAATGGAGAGTGCAAAACACGACGAGCCACCAGCACCAGCCCAGATGCCCCAACAACAACATCATCAGCCGCCGGACTATAATATCGATGCTTCAAAAGCAATTAACCCACCCTCTTCACTGAGGGATGGACCTGACAATGACTATGACGGCAACAATGCTAACATGGTTAATCCACCGTTCAATGGAAATTCGCGATTAAATCTAAATCCTGATGAACGTTTGTTCTTCGAATGTTGTAATATCTTGAAAAGTGCGGAAACGCCTCGACTCAATAATGTTATTGTTCCCGAAGTTGTTCAAGAATGCAATAACATCAATGCCACCTACAATGCTTATCCGTTAAGGCATCAGGAAAAGTCATTGCCGGCGACACTAAACAACAGCGATTGTCTGCGAGACCGATCCAATTTACCAAATGTAAACATGGACATTACAGAAAGAAGTGGCATTCAGCATTCTATTCCGAACAGCAATGTAGTCCAGTCCAATGTTCAACAACCGCCAATGGAACATAACACCATATTTAGAGATCCACCACAAAACGTTACAAATAATTATAACAACAGATCTATACAGGAAAATAGGTAAGTTGTAAAAATATATGACTTCGATGATTTTATAAGTGTGGGTCCATTGTTAGACACAATTAGGGATAATTGCAGTCGGAACTTGGTTCGATGAAAACGGAATTTGCATCGTTATCAAAGCGTTTTGAGAATTTTTCCAATTTGTTAGAAATTTGTCGATATTTATAATTAGCATGTAGCAGCACTAAACTCAATTATTAATATTATAGAATAGAATTTTAGTTCTTGGTGATTTTAATATGCCATCTGTAAATTACCAGACTCAGAAAGTTTAACGCCGTTGACATCTGAAGCAAATGTAAACCAATATACATTTGATATTTTGTATCGATTTTGTAAAATTAATCTCCATCCAATAAATAATATTTTAAATTGTAATGATAGTATCCTTGATCTAGTATTAGTAAATTTTACACAACTTTTTGAGTTAATTCGAATTCCTGCTATATGTACTCCGGAAGATAATCACCATCCAACATTATATATAACCATGAGCAATAATTCCACAATTAACGAAAGTTCATGTAACTCATTTAAAAATATTCATAACTATAAAAAAGCAAATTTTCGAAAGCTTAATTCTCTTATTTCGTCTGTAAATTGGACAACTGCATGTCAATGTAAGAATCACTGCGATTTTGAGTTTGTAATAGATAAATTTTATAATATTCTAAATAAATTTATTTCAGAATGTGTTCCAACTGTTAAAAAGTCAGGCTCATCTATAGACTACGCTAATTATTCTGTTACTAGGTCCAAATATACCATAGAGTCCCGTAGATTGTATAATAATTACCTCAACAAGATCAAAAATAATTTTAAAACTAATCCGAAGTCATTTTATGTGTTTGTTAACTTAAAAAGGAAAGTCTCCTCACACCCCACAATTTTTTTCGCCTCTACTTATTCATATGCAGTTTGTCCAAATATAAGTTCATATCCTTATGAGCTATCCAAAATAGATCAAATATATATGCCTTTTTTACAAAGTCTAGATGTTGCTAAACATTTACGTACTCTAAAACCAATTTATTGTTCTGACACTTTGGCAACGCCTCTTACGTTGCTGTTTAATCATTCCTTAAATTTTGGTTATTTTCTTACTATGTGGAAGTACCGTTACACAAGTCTGGTAGTCTATCAAACGTCTCAAACTACAGAGGAATTGCAAAATTAAGTAATATCCCAAAATTGTTTGAAACATCAAATAATTCAATCCATTTTAAGTCCATATCAATATGGCGTTCTTAGTGGTCTTTCAACTATAACAAATCTTATAGAGTTTACTTCAATTGTAATAAAGGGATTTGTTCAGCGAAATCAAACTGATACCATTTATACAGATTTTAGTAAAGCTTTTGATAGGGTTAACCATGAACTCTTATTATATAAATTAGATAATATGGGTTTCAGTATAAACTTAGTCAAATGGATATCATCTTACTTACAAAATAGATCACAGCTAGTTTTGTTTGAAGGATGTCTCTCAAAATCGATTAACGTACCTTCAGGTGTTCCACAAGGAAGTCACCTCGGGTCGGTTTTTTTTCTATTGTTTAGAAATGATTTACCAACTTCTGTAATACATTCTAAATTGTTAATGTATGCAGATGATGTCAAGTTGTTCATTACCCAATCCAATTTACTCCAAAATGATTTAAATAACCTTTTTCAATGGTGCAGATTAAATTGTATGGATTTAAATTTGAACATATGTAAACATATGTGTTTTTCTAGAAATTCTTCATTGATGAGGCAATACAATATTTACGGTTCAGTTATATCAACAGTTGAAACATTCGTGGATCTTGGTATTTTAATGGATCCAAAGTAAAACTACCAATCATATTATTTCTATGGTAAATAAAACATATGGTGTATTAAGTTTTATAAAACGGTGGGCCAAAGAATTCTCGGATGCTTATATAACAAAACAACTATACACGTCTCTTGTTAGACCTATATTAGAATATGGTTCTGTTGCATGAGATCCTTAATGTGCAATATATTCTTACTTTTTGCACTGAAAGGTTTACATTGGAATAGTGATTTGTGTTGCCTTACACTAGCAGGTTAAAATTAATTCGGTTACCTACATTAAAAAGTAGACGTATTATGTTGAACACTATGATGGTACTAACATATTAAATGGTAATATACCTTGTGATTTCCTAATTTCATCTATTAGAATAAATGTTCCTTTTCGATCTAGTAGATATTATCAACTATTCTATGTAGATTTTCATCGCACAAATTATTCTATGGGACATCCACTCAGTAAAATTTGTATTGATTTTAATTCTCTAACGTAGATTTTAGCAAGAATGTTGAACTTATAAAATCTAATATAATTGTATATTTAAATGAGTAGTGCAACTTTATAATAAACTGGCTGTTGGAGTAGATTCTGTAGCTGGTTTTCTATTCCCTTCTCATATTCCACCATGATGCGGATAAAAAGGACATCAATCACTAAGAACTTAAATATAAAGGGAAACCAATTAACAATAACTAAAAATATATTATATTCCACATAAATATAATTTGTGGAAATTCACACTATAACTGTATTAAAATTGAACCGAAACGAACAAAACATGGTAGCTGTGATTGATATAAAAAGGACACTTCGAAAAATCATCCTGAAGTTTTACGAAATTTAATTAAATTAAATTAAGTACAATATGTAGTGATGGGTATGTGCGTATTTTAATATGAAGTATGTGAATCGTGGTGCTTTTTAGGGCTGAGACAAGTAGTCTGATTTTCTGGATACGAAATGCTCTTAATTCTGTTAATATAAGTTATTGGCCATGCTGGCTTTTTTATATTACATTGTATGAAATAAATGAAATGAATTGTATTCAACGAATGAAGTTTGTCCTTTGGTAGGAAAATCGCTAATATAAATTAATAGATGTGTTATATAAGTGTACATGTGTTATAAAATGTACTAAATTTAGTATAATTGATATTTGGTGCATTATTTTCTCTGGAATAGTAGTTTTGGGAAATTACTAAATACTATATGTGTACGTCAATTGTATTTGTGGAAAATATGAATTTGCATTTTTCTAATTTCTGACAATCTACTCGTCATTTTTTCTACTGTACCATTTACATTAACAATATCATTTACTTTGGTTCCATTGCAGAAATGTCAGATCACCTACATATTCTGCCATTTCGCACTTATCGGCGGTTACGAATACCACTTCTCGTTTCAAAACCAAGGCAGCAATGAAAGGATACGAAAATGTTAATATGGACCTGATTCAGCAACAAGAATCAAAGTCTAGGACAATCTGCAAACTAACAGAGTTAGCGGAAATTGCTTTGGGAAATGAAGATAAGCCGAGTACACATAGTTTTTCACCCATCCAGAGTAGTAACACACCAACCCGACCGTCCGCACAAAATGCTCCCTGTGCGACCAAACCTGACCTGACGGCTGTGGAGGGCGCGACTCGTGTAAAGAGCGTACCAGCACCTGATTATGCCACAATGTTAGCAACTGAGAATAATCCGAAGGAGTCAAATGTGCCATTGGTATCGAGGACTGAACGAACCAAAAATAATGAGACTCGTAGTTCGACATCATCCAAAACAATTATGCATTCCTCAATTATAAAGGCGGCAGTCGAGGAACATCAGAAAACACCCACTTGTAGCAAGATTATAATACCGGACAGACCCTTTAAAAATATTGGACTTGAAGAAAAGGAAACCATAACGTTCCAAAAACCAAAAACACCCGCTGTCCACCTACTTACAGAGGACAACAATAGTGTGTCTACGGGTAGCTTTTCGGACAGAGACGATTACGATTTCGGCTCCCTAAGCTGTGACGAAGAAGCAAGTGTGCGTGAAAGTAATGAGAAAAATCCGAGAAATAACTCCACTGATTCCAGCTCCGAGTCGAGTCGGGCAACAGCTAAGACCTTTGAGAACAAGTCGCTTATTATGGGGAGAATCTTTAAGAATGTCAGCACAAAAGCTGCGGTCAAAACTAATGTCACTCCCGCCGTCAAAGTTAAAAGCGTGGGTGTACAGAAGGATCAAGCTCCCACTCCAAAGGCGGATTTGAACCAGTTATTCGACGAGCTGAGAGGTAACTCGGGAGTAGAACAACATCTAAATGAAAGAGGTGCTGCAAACTCGGGAGCAATTGATAGGGCGTCTACAACTCTAGCCAGCAGTCGTACGAATCATAAACAGCATCAACGTGATATCTCAAAGCATATAGTACCAGCAGCATCACCACCAGCAGTTGTAAGTTCAACTACTGCAACGCCAGCAACAACTGTTCGCAAAACTAAAGCTCGCGAGTCTCGAGCAAAGCCAAAAGCTGCTGCAAAAACCTCAAAAGACATTTCTAAACTTCAAACGGAGCTTGGCATGAGTCCGGACGAAATTAAAAAATTAATAGATGAGGGTCAGCGTAAATCTAAACGCCGCTGTGCCACGAATCGCCCAAAAAAATTAGTTGAAATGTGGAGTTCCGATGAATACGAAGAATTCCTGTCAACCAAAGATATAATAGCTTTAATAGAGGAAAAGGAACAGCAGGAAGAGAAACGCAAAAAGCGCAAAAACAGTATAAATATGTCGTCCAATAACAGCGAAATGGCCAAAGAAAAAGATACCCCCGATGTTACGTCTAGCACAAAAGAACCTAAACGTAAAAACAGTAGAAAGGTAAATGCGAATATTGATATACCCATACCCGAGGTGCTTGCAGTTGTCGAAGCCAAATCCAGCAAGACGAAAAAGTCTGGAAAAGAGGATGCGGTAAGTACAACTGGGTTTACTCTGCCTGATATAAATACAGCAGGCTCAACAAATAACGTTAAAGAAAAGCGATCCCCCGCAAAGGGCAAATCGAAGGCAAAACAATCAACTGCGAAAACGGTAAAGACTCCGAAGTCTAAAAAAGAATCCAAGTCGAAAGTTAGCAAAAAACCTATCGACGATGATGACAACTATGAGGATGAAGATGATATCGATAATAGCGACTTTGGTGATGACGACTATATTATAGCGGATCTTATAAAAAAGAAAAAGGCCAACGTTAAGGCAAAATCCTCAAAAGCTGCCAAAATAGCAGCTCCCACCGTAACATCGACAGCTAACGTGAAATTGTCCAAGACGCCGGCCGCCCCTACCGCTCAGTCAACTCGAAAAAGAAACTCCTTGAATAGTGTCAATGTCTCTCCAACGGATACACCCAAAAGCCAAAAGCAAACAGCATCGGCCACATCAAAAACCAAACGTAAGAATCAAACAAATCAATCGCCTCCTCGACGAAAAAGGCCCGCAACTGAAAAACTCTATTACTGGTCATCATCTAGTGATGAGGAGTTTGGACGCATCAGTAACACCACCAAAGGTAATCCTGTTGCGGAGAATTCTGAAGGAGGAGGTGGCGTTGGCGGAGGCGTTGGTGTCGTCGCCGCCGCCGCAGCAAGCAGTGGCGCCGGCGGTGGTGAACAGTATCAAAAGCACGGTTGGATTGTAGGCGATTCTCACAAGAAATTGGTAACGCTATTGGCTATTGCCAAAGGCAATAAAAAAGTCGATTCTAATTCAGGTGTTAAAAAGAACGTTACCAAGAAACGCAATTAAATTTAAAAAAAATACTAATCCTTATGATGTGTATTCAGCATAAGTATATAATTATTGCAGACACAAAACATCTATAGACTATAGGGAAGGTAATGAGTAAGTTATATAATGTTAAATCAAATACTAACCCAAAGAAAGTAATTTCCTTTCAATGTATTGATTTTATTGTCTTAACTATTGCGTTTTTTCTTGTCTGTGTTTTAAATATGATTTACAAGTAGATATTTGAGTTGAGCTTGAATGAGCAGTATGAGTAGATAAAGTCAACAAATTCCAATGAGCGTGAATTTATAGTTTGAGAATTTCAATGTCAAGTTTATTTTTTTTACATATTTTGGTATTCAATCTGCGATTTTATGGAACAACATAATTTTTAATATTATAGTTCTCAGATCGTTGTCAGTAATGAGAGAAATAAGAATTGTTTATTTAAAGAGAACTTTCCAAAATTATCGAAATTTCGAAACACTACATTGTAACAATGGGGTACATACCCTGCATAGGAAATAGGCTGGTCCATTTCTATTTCGATGGGACCTGTTTCCAGTAAACAGGTAATGTGAATATCACAGATAATATCAAACAATTCTACGCATGTAGATGAGAGAGATGAACGGTATTTCCCCTCAAGTCTCACACCAACAAACTGCATCATTGCTATAAATTGTGGAAATTTTCGACAAATCCCTTAGACTTCTATAATTTATCGATACTTGTTTACATGATACATTGTATACATGTTATCTTTATATCATAAAATGAATTACAATGAATCGAATACACACACATATATGAAGAGAAGCCACATTAAATCTTTATTAAATTCGTCTTGTTCCCATTAAATTTGTTTTTAATACTCAATATTTTAATGTTACATTAACGGTCGTCTACTGCCATTTTGTATATCGTAATTATTGTCTAATAATTTGTTTAATGTCATACGGCATTATTTGGTGCAATTTTCTTTCAAATCCAAAGACGTATTTGTTGCAACAATACATATACGTTATTTTTTTTATTATTGTATTAACATCCATTACCATTTAATTTCGTAATTTTATTGTAGTCATCTTTGTCTTCCTTATTTTCCAAAATCTTTTCTTTAATCTATTTGTAAATATAACTAATTTCCAAGAACATAACAAATCACCCAAAAGTGAAACAAAAAATAAATGATATATTCCAACATTGGGCCTTGTGCGGACGAATAGCAAATAGTATATGTTGTAGTTTACTTTAAAAAAAAGAAAAAGAAAAATTCTGTTGTCATATTATCACATTGTATTATGATCACCATTTCACATTATGGCCCACTGTGTATGTAGCGTTAAAATACCTTCGACTACTTGTATGTATTAAGTGTAAATTGCATATTAAGATTAGGTCTAGTTACTAAGATATCCTTGTCGTTGTACTATTGTTTTCACAAAACGTTATGTAAGTAAGTATCATTAAGATTATGAAGCTATTAATTATAACAATACAAAACCACAACATAATACAATATAGCAAGTAAAACAAGGAGAATAAAAAAACAGAATAATAAACAAAGATTGTAGCTGTAATGTAGATTCTAGCATAGATTTCTAGTATAATTTATATTGTTTATTTCATAAGCAGTGTGCTATATATACATACACATATATATAATACACCAAAAGAATACAGATACAAAATACAACAAATAGTAATACTACTAATATTAACAACAAACAATAACGAAAAATGAAATAAATAAGCGTTCTGTTCTACGAATCGTCACTATGTTCAAAATAAAAAATAGTATTTTAAACAATTATTTGTATGTGTTATGTACTGTAATTTAGAACTTTTTAATTAAATAATAATTTCAAATATAATATTATATATTCATATAATAAAAACACACACACACACACACACAAAATAAAATAAAATGAACAACATTAACACATCATATAAACCGATATAAATAAAGCAAAGCTTATTATAACAAAATGAGAAATATGTAAGCCATTTTAAACCAAAGAGCTGTTTTTTATTTAATATTTATGGTTAAATGGAGTGGATGTCCAAAAATATATGGATCGAATTAAGGCAGGCACATACGCAAATATCTCATGGGACTAATGAACTTACATGTATAAGGAATCGATTATTTTCAAGAAATGGACATGCATGGGGTTTTATTTTCCATCCAACATAAACTTGAGTGTTTATTAAATTTGTCATTCAGCTTGCAACACCTCGAAATATTTGTCGAATAGCTTAGGTTAGGTCAAAGGTTAAGGCTGTTCATTCCTGGGTACCTGAAAAGAAATGTATAAAGTAAAGTGGGAAAAAGAGGGGATAGAGGAAGTATAAAGAGTGTAGAAATTTGGTTATTTTAGCCAAGTCAGAATTTTAACAAGCTAATTGATTATGAATTTCATATTTACCAAACTGTCTGAGTATTCTGTTACTTAGCAATGGACATCTACAGAGTAAGTATATGTTCAATTGAAAAAAAAAAACAGAAAAAATAACAAAACGTTTGGTGTGGTTTGTGGGCCAGTAAATCATAGCAGGTAGAACGTAACCGGCAATGGTGGCCACTTTCATGAGAGATCTAATCCTGCAGTGAGCTGTTATGATCCCACAACCATTTTTATCTCTTTTTCTCTCTTACTATGAGACAACAGCGAAGAATTTCTACGGCGAGCGAATTCTGGCTAGATGGTTTTAGAAATTCCGCATTCAGGGGGGTTACTCTGTATTGCGTTGCGAAAGCAAGTGCGATGCGAAAGCTAAATGCGTTAAGAGTACAATTTGGTACTCTGTAACGCTCACGCAAACGCATTCGCAAACTAAATCAAAAATAGGGCAACACTGTCGCCACAAAGTAAACAGTAACGAAGAATGACAAAAGGAAACGTCAAAAAATTTTAAATGAAAACATTTTTTTGTGTGGTACGAGTGTTTTTTTAAACAAAAATAATGAACGAATTAAAAACAAAAACAGAAATTTATGAGATCGATCAAATATACTCTCCCTAAGTGACCACGGGTATTAAAATAGAAGTACGAATTATGTGACAAACATTTTCAAATATTTAATTTTTATAGATTTATACAAAATGTTCGTCTCAATAAAGATTCGTTTATGTATTTATTAAACGCTCGTCTTTCCAAATAGATCCACAACAATTCCAATCCCAATAAAAGAGGCCGCTGCTTTGAAATTGCTTGGACAAGGTGGTTATCAACACCAACCTGTAAATATGCACACATAGTTTCACATTTATATATAAAAAATATAATACATTACTTTTTCCAACCACCGACATCTTTTACAGGAGGTCAATTTGAATTGAGGTCATCAGACAGTTTTGTGTGTGTGTGTGTGTGTGTATGTGCGGTCCTCAGTTCCTTAAGGCCGCAGGAATTGGCGATCCGTGAATGCACGAGGCCAGGTTTTCTTCCAAACAGATATTATCCAAAAACGATCGTACCCAGGTACAAAAGGCTTCTCATTCAAAAGATTAGTAGTAGTCCACAGTCCAAATGTAGACTCGCATCGAATGCTGAATTAATCAGCTGATAAAAAACAAACAAAAACGATAGTACATAGTACATTAATACAAACAAATCTTGTAACAGAGTAGACAAAGATTTAAATTAAATCATCTTAATCCGACTTACGACCTCCCGGTTGAGAGACGTCCAAGTGCATAAGGTGTATGTAGTGACGAAAACTGCAAACCGCAGCAAAAGATTTTCCGGAACTAAAAAAGCTTCCAGGTCACAAGCGATTGATTCTCCAAGTCCTCTACGCGCTTTCAAGGCTGCTGAAGATGGAAATAAATAGAAAAAAGGGGGCAAAAAGGGGGAGTGGGAAAAAACGTCAAAAATTAGTTATTGATCCAAAAAAAAACGGTTCAAACTTAAACTAATATCACAGATTGTATCACAGGTTGGGATGGGATAGGGATCAGGATCAGGATCACAGATGAATTTTCGCCTCTTTGATGAAGCGAATTAATAACTTGAAAAGCTCTTCCTCAGTGGATTTCAGGATTGTCATCAGGTTGTTGTGATGGGAAAAAAGGTTGGGATAAGTGGTTCTTAATTGATTATGTCTAGGGCAAGTAAAAATGCTGTGCTCCACATCTTCAGGAACACCGCATATATCGCATTGCCAGGAATCACTGGCACCTATGCGATGAAGATCGACCTTGCAGTATGAGTGTCCTGTCATGAGCCTGTTTATTAATTTTGTGTCCTCCGGGCTTAAATTGATCTTGCAATACCATGGTTTGCTATACACATCAGGGCAGAGTTGGAAAAAGAATCTGCCTTTCGTCATGGAAATTATCTTAAAATCTTCATTCCACATGTCCTTTACTCTCCTTTCTATTTGTCTTATCGCTTCCTTCGGGGTCAGAAACGTTGCAATTGGTGCACCTGCATCCACCGCTTGCTTCGCCAAAAAGTCAACAACTTCATTAAACGGTATGCCTTTATGACTCGGAGTCCAAACCACATGACATCTGTACACATTTGCTCTCCTCAACAAATTGTGACATTCAGCAACCAAAAAATTGTCAGAGCCTCCAGAGCCTAGAGCCTTACAGGCCGCAAGGCTGTCTGTAAAGATGACTAGATTGCCGTAACCATCCTCCTCCGCAATTTCAAGCGCCTTTTTGATAGCATAAAGTTCGCCGAACATGGACGAGGACTTAATGTCCAACTTAAAGAGAAATTTGTCCTTATTGGACACATTGTATACACCACACCCTGTGGTCTCATGTCCAACCGAGGCATCAGTGGCAAAAATGGTGAAACCATTACACCTATAATATTCCATCTCGCATTTGTATATGGCATGTATTAGATCAACCGGAGCATTTTGCTTCGTAAAGGGTAAAAGATTTGTTCTAATCGTCAATTTGTCTTGATATTCATATGACCTTATTCTGATCCTTTGGAAGATGTCGTCAAATTCATAAAATATTGCACTATAACTGGATTTAACCTTTGGATTATCCGCTACTATTTCATATAATCTTTCATTTCCGTATACATTTCTAATAATTTCTTTGGCCGTCAGAACCTTGGCTCTATATTTAGGGGGTAGCTCTCCAGCTAGGGCATACCTCACATGAATCGGTGAAGTATTCGTAACTCCCAACGATCTTCTGATCATCTCATTCTGAAGGCGCTCAATCTTCTTATTGATATATGCCGGCGCATTGGCCGTTGTCGTCCTGCCATACTCAACCTTTGCTCTTATGAAACTCTTGTACGTGTTCATGGCGAGTTTCGGGTGAAGACCTCCTCTCACCGTCGTCAAGCATTTAAGTAGATTCGTTCTACCCTTTAGTTCCTCACTTATGTGCTCATAATGGTCTCTTGCCGTCAGGGAATTTGTAATGATCCTTCCCAGGAATCTTAACTTTTTCACCTGCTGTATTTCTATACCCTCTATATTCAGGGTAACCCGCTTGATACTGTTTTTGGCGAAGTATATCGTGTTCGACTTTTCTGGATTGAAGACCAAGTTTAAGTCCCTGCATCTCCTTTGGAACGACTGAGCTTTATGTTGTAAGTGCAAACAAGCAGTATCAAAATCTTTGTCATAAACCATGATTAAAAAATCGTCTGCATACTGGAAGATCATCGTTCTACCATCCTCTAACTTGTGTAACTCCGCCGTATACAAATTGAAGAGAACAGGAGACAAGCAGCTACCTTGGGGAATGCCATTAGTCACCTCTATCATCTCATTACCCAACCGAAGCACCCTTTTTGATAAAAAGTTCACCATCCATCTGACTATCTGTGGGTTCACTCTCTTATCCTTTAACATTCTTTCCAAAATATCTATTCTCACACAATTATACGCATTACTAATGTCCAAGGACAAAACCATAACTTTATAGTTGTTAGCTTTTAGTAAAGCAACTCTATGTAGAAATTCATTAATGCATGATGCCGTAGAGAGTCCTTTTCTGTATGCAAAGGTCCTGTTGGGTAAGATATTGTTTCTGTTCAGATGATCCACCAGACATTCCTTTATCATCAGGTTTATGCACTTCATAAACACGGAAATCAGCGAGATGGGTCTGTAGTTCGTAATTTGCTGTAGATCTTTATTAGGCTTCGGGATAGGCACAATCTTTATTATTCTCCATGATTCTTTGATCTCATTTTCCACAAACGCATCATATAGCGCTGTGAGAACAGCCCGCTTTGACAAACCCGGGAGTGACCTTATCATTTCATACGTTATCCTATCATGTCCACCAGCAGAACCCTTTCTCTTGTCGTGTAATATCTTTTCAAACTGCTCAAATTCAAAATATACAATCTCATTTTGTACACAATCTTCCTCCTCACCTTCCTCCACCGATGTGCTGATGGAGCTATTGTCAGGAACCTGATCTTTAAGGAATCTTAGATAATCCGCGTCATTGTCATGGTTCCATGTACAGAAAACCGTGTCATTTCTTTTCCTTACATTATTCAAAAATCTCCAGGCCTCCTTTACATTACCATTAGCATTCACCTCTTGAATCTTTTCTTCAAAACTCTGAGCCTTCGCCTTCAGAACCATCTGTTTCCAAATCTCTATTTCCTGCCTTGCTTTCTCCAGATTTATATAACTGGGGTATTTTCTCGCTTTCTTCAACGCCGCAAGCTGTTTTCTGTAAGCTATTGTCAACTCATCATTCCACCAGTACTTTGGACTCCACCCAGGCTTCATATCTCTGGTTGCAGCCGCTACCTCTCCTGTCAGGGTTTCCTCTATGGCCTCCATATTGGGCTCCAACTCCAAATTCCCCAATTCCGCAAGTAGCTTCCTTTTATTGAGGAATCTTCTCCGTTTCACACCTCCTATCTCAATCTCCATAGATATTGGAAAGTGATGACTACCCCCAAAGTGTCCATCCACTACATTCCACTTCGTACTCGTACCACTGCTAACAAATGAAAGGTCTAAAACAGAACCTTGCGAGGTCTGATTTCTTCTGAAGGTTTCCTTTCCATTATTTATGCACATGAGACCCGCTTCCATCGTCAAAAGTTCAAGCTCTTTTCCTTTCCTGGATGTTATGTAGTCACCCCACACTTGATTCCTCGCATTGAAGTCACCACATACCACTACTCTGTCATATCTTTCAAGAAACCTGAAAAGTCTCGCTAATTCTTCCTTAAAATCCTCAAAAGTTGTTGATGGAGGAAAGTATGCAGACACAAAGACGACATTGTTATTTAGATTCGATGTTTTAATCACAATTATGTCAGCGTTGGTTATATAAGAGAGTCTGGAGAATTTAATATGTCTTCTAAGCCCTATAGCTACCCCCCCATAGCCATCAGGTCTAAATTTTTGAATAATATTATAGTTTATCAGCTTGTTATTCATCCTTCTATCCTCAGAAAATATTTCAGATAGAATTACAACATCGTATAGATGCTTATTCAAAAAGAATTCGATGTAGTTCTTATTTCTTTTAAAAGATTGTATATTAAACTGAAATACCTTTAGAGCTTCCATGATCCTTATTTTCAGCTACATTATTGTTGTTGCTCTCCAATGGAATACCGCACTTTTCAATTCTTTTGTGAAAATGATTTAAAGCATCTACTGCAACTTGATTGTTGTCCTTCTTGAAGTAATCCTGCATGAAACTCAGCAATTCCTTTGTAATTTTTTCCAGTTCTGTCACCCTCTGA
This sequence comes from Musca vetustissima, assembly GCF_032173495.1. NCBI lineage: Eukaryota > Metazoa > Arthropoda > Insecta > Diptera > Muscidae > Musca > Musca vetustissima. The sequence goes on along the minus strand of NW_026876838.1, from coordinate 4,675 downwards.
TCCTCTTTTGCATACACAGGAGCTGACGGAGATGGCTCTTTGAACAATCTACTGGTCATTTGCACACCCGGTTTATGCACATACGGTCTCTTTGGTTTCTTTGCCACAGAATTATACGTATATGGCGTCAAAATAGCATTAACATCATCATCCACTTTTGATCTTATCTCCTGTGGACCCCTTTGCTTCTGCTTGCTTCCACCTGAAGATAGAGCTGGAAAATCAGAAACATTCCATAGGATGTCAAACCGATTGTTGTTGTTGCTATATTCATTTATAACCTCACTTCTCGACAACTTCTTTCTGGTCATAATTTTGTTTGTTTCAATTTCCTTCCTCCACTTTGGACATTTATTTCTATCTCTGCAGGTATGGTCATTGGCCCCACATAATATACACCTCTTAATGCCGCAGCTACCATCACATTCTTTATCACCACAGTCCAGACATCTAGAGCTTGACCTGCAACCCAACCTTGTATGTCCTGGTCTGCCACAATTATAACACCCTCTAACAGCCGGGTAAAAGGTATCTACCGTTAAGACAGTATGGTTAAAAACTACCCAGGCTGGGTGATCATCACCAAAGAATCCAACCTTCACCGTCTCAGTTTCCTTAAAAGATGCACCATCACCATCCTTTTTCATAAACCTCCTTACCGACGCCACCTTCCTGTCCGAAATTATCCCATTCAGCAACTCCTCCTCTGAAAAGCACAGTGGTATGTTTCTTAGCACTCCATAGGTTTCAATAAAATTTCTTGGGATAAAAGCCCTTAACTTTTTGTTCCTTAGTTGCTCGTTTTGAACAAAGGCATTAGCCGAATTCATGTCTTCAAAGGTTATTTTGTATAACGTAACGCCAATCGCTACCACTTTCTTTATCCTCTCCAACTCTTTAGATTTTATGTCTTTGATTTTTTCAATAAAGTAAAGCCCATTTCTTATTTTTTTATTTCTCACTACCTCAGACTCACTCGTATCAACGAGGACAACAAACTCACCCTTATGATCCACTGAGTATGTTACAGCTTCGTCATTCACACGCCTTTTCTTCATTTTCAGCCTCAACTCTTGAGCATAAGACGCCGCCGCGCCGCCGCTACCACCATCATCACAATCAACTTCATCACGTACGCCATTATCAGCACCATCTTCTAGCGCCCTTTTTTTACATGCGCCATCTTTTTTATCCACTTCACCACTACACTCACCCCTTGCTCGAGGCACAGACGCCATGACGTCCATAACCTCAAAACGATTGCCCCCTATCGAGGCCACTCCGCTTTCCACAATTCAGCGGAAAACTATCCAAAACCAAAATTTCCACACTTAAAAGGCTTCACCAAAAGATTGTATTAACCTTCTTAATACGCTCCACAGCAATCTGGACAGCAAAAGGCCACGCCACACACAAGCTGTCAGTCACACACCAACACTGCCAAGACTTCACTTTTTTTTTTTTAAAACGTTTACAAAACACCAAAGCACTTCAGACGTCCGCTCGCTTTCAACTCTTTATATGTTTCGCTTCCTTTGCGTTTGCTATTTTGTTAACGCAAGATATTTGCGCTTAACGAACGAGTTTGACATGCGTTTTCGTATTATAGCGGTGATGCCACATTTGCGTAAACTTTACGAAAACGAATTAGAGAGTACCAATTTCGCGATGCGTTAAAATTTTTCTCACGCATCGCAATACAGAGTAACCCCCCAGGTCCTGTTGACCAGCTGTTGCCGACTACGTCGCAATAGCTCATACGGATTTTGCCAATAAAGTAGCCAAGAGAGGTAAGGAGCCATTACCCCAGGATTTCCTACTAGGAAACTCTGCTCTGATGTCGTTAAAGTCCTTCTGAGAGAGATGTGAGTACTCCTCTCCTTTAAAGGATACTAGCGTGGCCAAAATTCAGCGACATCCAGTCAATCGTTTCCCGAAACCACATTGTTGAAGACTCCTTCGAGGAACGCAGCCAATGTTTAACCGGGGGTCTCCTTATTCTGCCCTGGAATGTAGGCATTTTGGGATTTGCTGATTTTATTAGGGTTAATAGTGTCTAGAAATCTTTAGAGAAAAAACGTTAAGAGGCTGGAAACCAAAATAGCCGATTTGAAAATATGATATACAAGTCAAAATATAAATTATGATTTCTAAGCCAATAGTGGAACCATCGACTTTTCAGTATGATGCACAGTTAGTAAATGCCAGTAACGAACCCTTGAAATACGTGCTAAATAGGTAAGTTTGGCTTTAACTTTAGTAGTGAACCCATGGTCTAAGAGTTAGCGATTTTATAAAGCGACTGAAAATAATGAAAGCTCACTATAACATATGGTGGACTGAAGCATCTCAATGCTTTTCCTCTTGTCTCGATTAACAATCAATTAATTCCTGAAATAGTAGAAGAAACAAGAAATGTTGGTATAATTTCTGTTATTAATTAATAAATTCCGATAGTTTTATAATTTATTTATCTAAATTTATGTAAATGTTAAATAATGAATACGTATTTAGGTACACGTATTCATTATTTAACATTTACATGTTGCATGTGTTTGTCATGATGTAAGAGTGATTAAACATATGTTCGTTCAGAGTAATTATTTTTGTGTTGGGGCTCGGGGCATTCTGAAAGCATAAATTGAGGATAAAGATGAGTTTAAAAAAGTTCCAAGTAGATCCGACGGTGTAGTGCCGAACTTATTTAGTTATCCATACTTTATTCAGATAAAACAAAACATTTGGTTTTGGTTTGTGGGCCAGTAAATCATAGCAGGGAGAACATAGCAGCCAATGGATATATATTTCATATGAAATACATATCCAATCGAATATATATTTAATAAACAATAACGCCACGAAATATTGATGCTATACATGTAGGTTCGGATCTGCTTAAAGGCGACACTTATAGCTTTGGGTAATGATCGGTTCAAAAACGTTATTTTTGTCCGTTTTTCTGGTCGCTCGACAGATTACAATTATGACTCGAACTGCACTAAATTTTATACGGGAAAGAGATCTGATCAGGAAATAAGCATGAATGTTTCGATACTCATATATAGGTCAATATTTAGCGGATAAAATGGAGTAAAACATTTATGTGAGAAATTAGCAAATCTACTCCGGAATAACGTAGAACGGGGAAAGTGACCGTATATTCAAGAGGAGTGGTTGACCTTTAAATGTATACCAATAATATTAATGTTTATATCGGATGTGGCAATTATTGTCCAACATTTTCGGGCAATCAAATATCCGGACGATCGTTACAAAATGTATAAAGTTCCGGGTAACACCTATAGTTTACGGTGTTGCTCGTAAATTGGACCGAAAAAATCACCCCAACTCTTCGCAAAAGACCACGTGCTGCACAATCAATATCAGAATGATTAACAAAAAAAGTTTCAATTGTTTCGGAATAAAAAGTTGTATTCTTCGACAACAACAATATGGGTTGGCCCGGGCACGCGCAAAAAAAATAGACGGAATATCTTCTAATGAAAATGTAGTATTATGCACAAATTTTTATTCGATGACAAATATTTATAGAACGACAGTTAAATTATGAAACTATCGAATTTCCATGTTCTTTCATTTAATTATGTAGTTGCTACAGACGATCGAAATTGGATAACAATTCATTTGTTATTGTAAGGTTTGTAACTTTGTACATATATATATTTGAAGATTTAAAATTGAAGAAAAATTTTTGTTGTGATCAAAGAAAAGTACTTATTTTTGATGGCGGGCATGATAACTCCTCTCTGGAACATCGGAATCCGAAAATTCCAACGGTATGAACTAGGATTATTGACTTCGCGCAACAATTAACAAAATGGCGGAACATAGATTTTTTTTGGAAAATCGCCTATTTTTGACAAAAAAACTAAGTTAAAAAATAAGGAAGATCTTACCGATTGGCTTTATCCTAGTTCATACGACAGCTATACACTCCCAGAGAAACGTGTCAACATTTGGAACAGATTGGATTACTAGTTTTTGAGTTATCGTGCTCGCCACTCGTAAAACACTGCTTCGAGAAAAATGAGTTTAAAGTTTGAGAATCACTCTTGCAGTCACTTGATGCTGACACAATAAATCGGCTATATCTTCAAGAGTTCTTGAGATTTTCACTTGAAATTTTGTAGGGACATTCTAGAAATAGAGTAGATTCGAATTAAATAAAAAATGTTTACAACGAGAATAGGGGGTCCCCTTAGTTTAGAATATGGTGATTCTCAGCTGCCTCAGAAACTACTGAACTAAATTTAATGGTTTTAGTTTCCGGAAAACTGATTATATTACCTGTAGAATAAACTGGTGTTATTAAAATATTTTTGTCTGTTTTAAAAACTTACAGAATTGTAACTACAACAAAACAATTTAAAACCATTGTGCGACGTATGAATGTTTTATGTCATAGTAGATCGTCAATCCTTCTCCTCAAATGATGGGAGTTGTAGTAGACCCACAGGATTATGTTATTACATTTGATACATAACTCTTAATAAATAACACTATTTTACCTTTCCCATTAATCAATAAAAAACAACATTTATTTTTTTATAAGAAAATAAGTAAATTTTATTCAAAAGCACGAGTGTGTTTCATTGTTTCGGGTTTTTTTATTTGTAAACATATGTAAAATGGAAGCATAGTTCGTTTTGTTTTG
>NW_026876837.1:0-20333 GCF_032173495.1 Musca vetustissima | reverse complement strand
CCAAGATCGATGTATTTTTTTAGGGTCGCGCCGAAATCGGATGCGCGTTAATGGCATATGGAGTTTTCGGAGATTATTCGCGTTTTACGGTTTTTTGGGTACTTCAATGTAACGTGCGGCACATCTTAGCCGTCAAATGAAATTTCGCAAAATATATATGGATTGGAAGATAAACTTCAGTACTTCCTGGAAACCGCATGCGCGTCAAATGATTTTGAGAATTACGCGATTTAGACGCAATTTATCTAGAAAAATAGTGTGAGCTGGCACATCCATGGTTCTTAATGGACTACATTGAAATCGTTATAGATCGATGTATTTTTTTACAGGATTGCACACGAAATCGGATGCGCGTTAAATAGAATTCTAAGATTTATCGGAAGGGTCTTGATATAATCCTCAAGGCGTATACTTACACACAAAAAGTGATTATTAATATATATGCCAATTTTTCGGCGAAATTCGGGTAAAATAGCAGAATAACCCCAAAATTTTTTTCTGAATTTTCTTGTATAAAAAATTAAAAAAATAAATATGATGACATTATTTTTTCGAACCAAAAACAAATATTTTTCCTCAATATCTTGCTTTATTGTCGCTGTGATTTACAAACCGCTACACGGATTTGATTCATCATGGTGTTTAGATTATGTAGATATTTTTAAATTAATTTTTAGGTGTGTGTATGTCATAATTATAATGAAAATATTGACGTAATCTCCTATATTTTTATTATTTTTTCTCATATTTCGCGAAGATGTGCAACTTTATCGTGATAATTATAATATATTCATATTCTTATTTTACGGAGGAAGATATATATCAACGTTTTTGGTCAATATAATAAACGGCGTAATTTTAAGATTTTTTCTTATGCCCAAAATTAAAACCTCGATAACTTTTGCGCGCATCAACCAAAAATTTGATCGCGAACGGTTTCGGAGTCAGAACATTTTTCTCTATATGTGTACCAAAAATCATTGATGTGCCACAAAAACAAAAAAGCTGATTTTTTGAAAATGGAATATTAAAAAATTGGCAATATTGCCCATATACATACATATATTACAATAGCTAACAATAAGAATCTTAAGATCGTTTCTTGTAAATATCCAAAATGTATCATATAATCGGCCCGTCCGACTTTTGTTCATTTCTTACTGAATTAAGTTTGTGGATGTCACAAACGTAGCGAACTTAATTACAAATTTTAATCCACTGAACACAAAATGTAATACAAGTGATGAAAAGATAATTCGCTTCGCTGCTGATACACCAACATCTCACTTAGCAATAACGATTGACGTGCTATTATTTTTTCTATTATGCGAAATGTGGTAATACGGCGGAATATGAAAGTGCTGGTATCAAATTTGATGTTACACATCTGTGTCTTTAAGTTTGTTGGTGTGTATACGATTTTGGCGCGGCGTATCATAAAAAATCTGATGAAATTACAAAACGAAAACATTTCAACATCTCGTAACAATCAACAACAACAGTCTGTTTTGGCTGGATGCCTGAATTGATGTCAGTGTATGCAAATTGTCCAAATTGAACATATACAAATATTCCCTGGTGTAGCATATTTAATTTTTACAAAATTACCATGACAAAAAATTATGATAAGAGCACCGAAATATACATGTATGTGAGAGGGAATATGTGCATATGTGATTGTATATTGAAGCAAGTCAATGATGAATAAAAAATTCAAACACGCTTTCATTTTAATCAATTTGAGCTTTAAAATATATATATATATATATATATATATATTCGGTTTGGATGAAAATTCCAATGTATAAACATGAATAATCAGCATAAAATTCTATAACTATATAGTCCTGTCAGTCTGTCTGTTGTAATATTATATTATTATATAATAATGTCTGCACATGGCGATATTTATTTTTTGTATGGAGAAGTTGTTAAAACTCATAGCCTTTGTTTTTCATCCTTGTGCTTCATGGTAGACTCTCGTAGAGTACAAATGTTTCAAATAGTAATGAGACTTTGCCTAGTGCAGGCTTTTTTTCATGCAGACTCAAGGTATACCACATTACCTGCACTTGTGTTTACTGCAGAAATGTCTAGTTTTCTTCGTAAATTGGTGATTATGTAATGCAATGCCGCATATTATTTGATTTTTAGTTTATACTAATTATTTTAATGCTTTAGTAATAACGATAAAAATTACATCCGTAAAACAAAAAAATATTTTTAAACTTCAACCGAAAAAAGTCAATTTCATGAAAAATTTAATTTTTGGTATTGATTCTCAAAGTGATTTAAATAAATTAAACACATTATTGATATTTAATTTTTTTGAGAACAGCAATCTATAGAACATGTTTCAGTTATTTTAAAATTTTCAGTTTACAAAAAAGTGACTATACCACATTACCAACCTTTACCACATTTGCATCACCTCCTCTATGTTTCTTCGAGGGACATTGATATGCAATTGTTAGGATACATATGTACAATATACATAAAGTGGTAAAGGGTATCATATAGTCGGCCCAGTCCGACTTTACTACTTTCCTTACTGGTTTATATATGGTGCACCAAACTCCCAATATTTTTCCGATTGAGACAAAGACTTGTTCAGTGTACGGAATTAGGTCCAAATAGGCGTATGAGAAGTTTTTTTTAAATCGGATCAGATTTAGATATAGTCCTCATATATATATATATATATATATATTTGTCCAATTTTATGTAAATGGTGCACCGAAGAGCACCAATTACATAAAATTTACACTAAATTTGGCAGAGGTGAGTTTCGGGTGATGTGTATCAAATTACGCAACCCGGTAAATATTCATTTCTTTCTATTTATTTGGGTATTTATCGGTTTGCCGGTTTCTGTTATCAAATCGTTACAAAATGGATATTTTTATAATACGTTAAACAAAATTTGATTACAACATTCATTATATCAAAACAACTATTGGTTTGGAAAATGTCCCTGGGCCCCAATATAACCTAAACTTCCGATTTACAGTAAAAATCTTAGTAGCATACCCAATGAGATAATGGGTATAATATAGCCGGCCCGTAATAATTTTCTACTTTCCTTACTTGTTTGTACGTGTGTATTCGATTTAATGAATAGCACTTGTCTGCTTGCTTGTCAAGCACTCAGTCGTAATGATGAGTACCCGTCATGGTATAACACAATAATCCGTTTCATTGTTGTGTATAAAAGCTGCGATATGATAACGATAACCATAATAATAATCACAAACATAGTCATAGGAATATTGCCATACACTCACAACTACAAGTGTGTATGTGCGTGCGAAGTCGGCAAATTTTTATATATGAACAAAATCTCACATGTATGTCTGAACTTTTGGTTCTGGTTACATTTTCAATCATACCTTAAGTGAAATACAATTTGTTACGACAGCCGAGACAGCGTATGTAATATGACAACATGGATGAATCGGAAATTAAGTTGATTTCCCTTAGGGAATGAATAAACAAAAATTGCTGTTGTACCAGAATATTGGTGAAATGCGATATGTAGTAGTCGTATATGTTGGCCTTAGGATGAATCTTTTTTTCCAAATGAAAGAAAAGGAAATCGTAGGAATACACACACAAATACATAATGCAAAATTCATAAAAAAATAACATAATATGACACATATTTAAAAAAGAAGCCAAGGCAAAGAAACAACGGTGAATGCAAATGACACACTGGGAAAAATTCTTGCAAACACATCAACATCAACCAATGACCCATGACAAACCATATAGCAGTACACTTCTGTTTTCCACACCCCCTACTACCTATCCATCGATTGTATTCTACTTCTTTGAAGATTTGACTTAACGTAATATAAAATTACTGAAAGAGAGAGAGAGAGAGAGGGAGTAAGTGGTGTAGCTGACAATTTGTTGAAAGTTCCTTTTTGGAGTTACGAAAAGAAAATGTGAAAAAAAGATTTCTGTTTATGATGACGAATACATTATTTTTTGATGTGATGATTCCCTACGTAATGAATATATTAAATTATCCCATAGGATTTATTTTGATTCCCACGACCAAATCATAAAAATATACATGGGATTACTTGCAGATTTATTATACACTCTTCTTATTATATGGTTTTATGTTATATTCGGGATTTATTTTTGTTAATGGTATCATACGGTTGCTATTTTTTATGTCAGTATTTATTGATCGATATCATCAAACTTTTTCTTAAGGTTAGAACTACACATATTTTTTATACCCTTCACCACACTGTGGTACATCGTATTATGTCTTTGTGGATATGTTTGTAGCAGGCAAAAACGATCGAGAATATGTAGAGAACCACTTTCTGAGTGGATTTATGCATGTCCGTCCGTGAGTCCATGTATTAACAAAGTACAGGTTGCATTTATGATCCGATTTAGATGAAATTTGGCACATGTCACTTATTTGGCCCAAGCACGAACTCTATTGAAATAGGAGAAAATCGGTTCGGATTTAGATATAGCTCCCATATAGACATTCGTTCGATTTTATGTGAACGATGCACCAACATCCCAATATTGATCCGATTGAGTTAAAATTTTACACAGAGTGCAGAATTAAGGTAGATTGATGTATGTTTCGTCCGATTTCATGTAAATGGAACACCATACAGTCAATGTTTTCCTATTGAACAAATTTTGACTACCGCAAGTTACTACAGGTTGACATCCCTGAAGTTTTGTTGAAATAGGTAAAGTTTTAGATATAGGTGACAAATATATTTTCGTCTGAGTTTAAGTAAATTGCGCACGGACGAGTCTTTGTTACTTTTATATTCATGAAATTTACAGTGGGTATAGAATGTAGTCTAGAATGCTTTGGATAAATTTGAAATTGTTTCAGATTTAAATATAGCTGACTTAAATACTTTAGTCCTATTTTATATAAATTGTGCACCTATTTTCACTGTGTGGTGAAGGGACACTGTGGTACAGGGTATTATGTCTTTGCGCATATGTTTGTAACAGGCAAAAGGAAACGAGATAGACAAATGGTTCCTTTTGAGAATAGGCATAGAATCACTTTCTAAGTCGATTTATGCATGTCCGTCCGTCTGTCTGTCCATGTTAAATTGTAAACAAAGTACGGGTCGCATTAATTATCCGAATTGGATGAAATTTGGCACAGCTAGTCTATTTGACCCAAGGCATAACGTATTGAAATGAGTCTAGAATGATGTGTGTAAAATTTCTTGAAAATCGGTTCAGATTTAGATATAGCTCCCATATATATTTTCGACCGATTTAATGTAAATGGTTCACCAAAGTCCCTATATATCTTTTGATTTCCACCAAATTTGGCATAGCGTACTGACTTGAGTCTGGTATGATGTGTGTTAAGTTTCGTGAAAATTGATTCAGATTTAGATACAGCTCCCATATATATATTCCCCCGGTTGGTGCAACAAAGTCGAAATTTGGCATAGCGTACTGAATTAAGTCTGAAATAAGTAAGTTTCATGAAAATTGGTGCAGATTTAGATATAGCTTCCATATATATTTTCTTCCGATTTTAAATAAATGGTGCACCATAGACTCAAAGTATGCCCGATTGGCACAAAATAATATAGTTTTATAGTCAATTTTTGTTGGATCCGTCCAGATTTAGATATAGCTCTCATATGGTTTCGTCCGAATTTAAGTAGGACCCAAGGACCCAAAATATATCCATTAGGAACAAAACGTGCATAAATTAGTCCAAGTTAGTCTGTAGCTTCCTTATCTATTTTCATCCTATTTTAAGTAAATGGTGCACCAAACTCTTCATGTTTTGCAGAATAGAATGACGTAATTGCGTGTTACTTGGGCTCTAAATATTCAACGGGTGCGCGGTTGATAAATGCTTTAAATCGGTTTACATAATTTGGTCCCATTGTAACAAACGAATAACATGTTTATGGATAGATCTGTGATTAGATTCACATTTAGATAAATATCACATATTTTATTTCATCCAGTTTCATGTTAATAGTCCTTTTTAATATACCCATAGTGGTGAAAGTATCATAAAGTCGGCCCCGTCCGACTTTACTACTTTCTTACTGGTTGTTTTTGAAATCGGTTCAGATTTAGATATAGCTCCCTCATATATTTTTGTCCGATTTTATGCAAATCGTTAAATGGAGGAGCCTATGTCTGTTCACTTTACATGAAATATTGCATAGCGTATTGGATTGGAGACGTTTCAGGTTTAGATATAGCTTCATATATATTTTCATACGATTTCATCAAAATTTTGTGCCAAGAAACTAATCGAACCAAGAATAACGTGAATTGGATTTTGTGCCGAGATAAATTTTGGATAGTGCACTGTGTTGCAGCATACCAAATGGTGGATATCACTGTTGCTCAAATATGTCCATTTATATAGATTTTATACATATTTTACTCGATGATTCACATTAAATTTGTCATAAATTTAGATTGGGATTGGGTTGTTTTAATTTATGTACTTCACGCAGTTAATTTCGTCCGATACCATTTCAATGGGCTCCCAAAGTTGCTATGTCTATTCTATCTAAATGATGTTTAACATAACATGTACAACATCATATTATGAGCATCTTTTGTATGTACCCAAAGTTGTGAAGGATATTATATAGTCGGCCCCGTCCGACTTTTGATCTTTCCTTAATGGGGTTTTAATAGGTAATTTAAAATATTTTGAAATTTGTCCATTATATTTTTGTGTTCACAACAATATAGCATACTACCCACCTTTATAATACCCAGACATGTAATACCATTTCCAACAAGTAAAAACAATTCTTCATATCATTAATTAGCCGAAATTAGTTGCAAACAGTCGTTTCAGTCACGTAATACGACAACTCAACATTTCTCTATTCAGTTTTGGTACAAAATCTATAGAATTATTTTTCAACAGTTGTTCATGTCTGTTCCGGGAAAATACTTATGTTTGAAATGAATGCTCTACATTTATTTTTCGACAGCATCAAATGTAAATCCTTGAATTTACGGGTTATCTAAATGGCAAATCCCTTTTTTGCCGCTTCTTTTCTTCTTTTAAATTACCTTGAATATGATAAACGGATTCGAATGGCTTTGATTTTCCACATTAAAACGACTTTATTCTTTCCATTGCAAAGAGGCTAACATTAATCTCTCATCTTTTGGTTGTTGGGAGGAAATCTGTGTAGAAACATATTAGTACCATGTCAATATCTCCTCAATATTTAGCAAAAACACTCACACATATGTACGAGCACACATTGAGACTTTGGCCAATCCTTTGATATGTTCGTACACAATGCAAGAAAAGATTAATCATGAAAAGGTCTATTCCATTAAAGGATTTCTCAGATAAAAAAGTGGTGAGGTAGGTCTGGAAAGAATGGAAAACACTGGGAAACCCTACTTCAACCATTCATTCAATCTTTTCGTTTTCTCAGTATTTATTAGCTTTCATTAGATATTTAGAGAGACAGTGTATGAAAGTTTTAAGCCATGCCTATATACCATAACAAAGTTAAAAAGACACACCCATACATACGAGTAGGTTACAAATTATTAACATTGATAAGCCAAACCACACGTACAAAAACAATATATTTTTGTTGGTAGAAAGTATGTACGTAACTATTAATAAAGCATACAATTGTTCCCAAAGGATCAATAATAAGAAAGAAACCAAACAACATGAAAAAAAATCTAAAACAATGATTTATAAAGAACTACCCTGAAGATATGTGTATAAAGCATACACACACATGTTTTTGTAAACATTTCTTTTTTTTAGAAAATTCATAATGTCAATGTGGCGACATGGGTTTGGGTTCCATCTGATGAAAATTAAAAAATATATGATAAATATTTGTTGGCCCATATTGGCAATTATATGAATTATGATGGGAATTCATGTCTACGTGGGGGGGTTAGATTGTCTTTTTGACAGCACTTTACTATAAAAAGATAATAATCAATAAATAAAAAATGTTTTGTTGTCTGAAGTTTTTTCTATGTCCAGTAGTCTATTTGTCTATTTTGTAACAAAAAATATTCAACATTTGAATCAATATACTCTGGAGAGAAAATGTCGTTTTAATGGCATTTTAAATTGTTAATTTAAACTGTAAATTTATACAATTCATAACTTATTCTGCCTTACTTACTTAGCTGGCTGGTGACAGAATGGTTGTTCCATAAGCCGAGGTTAAAGGTTAATAAAGTCGGACTGGGCCGACTATGTGGTACCCTTTACTACGTTGTAGCCACTTTTCGAAAGAAAATTGACATAAAATTGAACGAACCTCAATATTTCATTTTTGTCTATATCTGAACCGACTAACATTAATCCTTACACAAGTCATTCTGCAACCTATGCTAAATTTTGTAAACCGATGTAAAGCATACTTGACACACGCTATTCGGTATGCTGCACTGTTTATAGTTTAATCTCAATCAGACACTCATTGATTATTTAATGTACAATTAACATGAATAAGTCGAAATTATATATGGAAGCTATGCTATATCTATATCTGAACCGATTTCAAGGAAACTTATCAGAGACTAATTTATATTATCTTCAGTACGTAGTGTCAATCGGCCTAGCTATGGATATTTAGTGCACCATTTACCTAAAATCATGCGAAACTATATATGGGAGCTATATCTAAATGTGAACCGATTTTCACAAAGCTTAGCACACGCCTTTCTAGACTTAATTTAGTGAACTATGCCAAAATTCATACAAATCGAAAGATTTTCAGGGACTTTGGTGCACCATTTACCTAAAATCGCGCGAAACTATATATGGGAGCTATATATAAATATGAACCGAGTTTCACGAAACTTAATACAAACCATTCTAAACTCAATTCAGTACGCTATGCCAAAATTCGGGCAAATCGAAAGATTTTCAGTGACTGTGGTGCACCATTTACAAAAATCGGGCGAAACTACATTTATGGGAGCTATACTTTGTTTACAATTTAACATCAACAGACGGACGAACGGACAGACGGACGGACATGCATAAATCGAAACAGAAAGTGATTCTATACATATTCGCAAAAGGAACCAAGGGTCTATATCGATTCCTTTTACCTGTTACAAACATATGCACAAAGACATAATAGGGGAGACTGGGGCACCTTCGGCGCTTTTTTGTAGAGCTCTATATCTCAGTACTTATTCAACATATATAACAACTTTATGGATGATTATTGTCCTCTGACACTTAATTATAAAAAATAGTACCAAAAAGATATACAAAAATAGTATTAGTTAAAAAATTTTACAGCTTTGTAAAAAAAGTCAAATTCGCCGAATGTGCCCCAACCCGGGGTAGCTTCGGCATTTGATGGGGCACATTCGGCACCATAGTCATAGCCGGGTAATTGTCATCGCTATCAATCTGGTTGAATTCTATCCTCTAAAAGCTCTATTTGGTTTTAATACGCCACACAATGTTTGAATTATAGGACTTTATTTTCTAGCGGCGGACGTTTACATCTCAAGGTCGCACACACGATCAAAAATAGGGGTTTTCTATCGCATTTTCGTCAATACAAGCACGTTTGATCTTATATATGCAATTTCAAACTTTGTGTCAGTTATTTATTTCGATATTCGATACCTATGTATCGAAACTAGTGATGTACGGTGAAGGTGTCCCAGTCTCCCCTACCCTGTACCACAGTGTGGTGAAGGGTATAAAAAGATTTCCAAGCGCGTCGGTCTTGTGCGCATCTCATCCAATTTGAAAGCCCATGTTCCGAAATGTTGTCTTCTATTTGATCTTTCCATCGGATTTGTGGCCTTCGAGCTGGGGCATCTTCATCCATTCTCACAGCATGGGCTAGCAAACGTAGTCGCTGCAGCTCGATCGATCGATCCATAGATCTTTCAGAGCATTTTTCTCTCAAACACTCCAAGAGCTGCCTAATCTGCTTGCCAAGTACCCATGCTTCAGATGCATGCAACAGCACGGGTAATATCAGCGTCTTGAAGAGTGTGAGTTTGGTCTAGCGGGGATGGTTCTGATTTTGAGTTGCACTCAGACCATAATAGCATCTGTAGGCCAACACTATAAAAAATCGTTCACTACCTCGAAGCTGTAGTTTTCAAGTTTATAGCCAGCTTCGTCTTTTCGCCATTTACTGTCAGACCCATTTCGGCAGACTCCTTCTCAATTCGTTTAAAGGTGGCTGTTACCGCTCGCAATGTTCTACCCATTATGTCGATATCGTCGGCGTAGGCGAGTAACATATGATGTTTGGTGTACAGAGTGCCATTTCTGTTCACCTTTGCGTCTCGTATGACCTTTTCCAGCAGGATGTTAAACAGGTCACACGACAAACTGTCACCTTGTCTGAATCCTCGTTCGGTATTGAAGGGCTCCGAGAGGTTTTTTCCGACTTTAACTGCTGACCTTGTGCCACTTAAATTATCCTGTATAGCCGTATTAATTTTGCAGGAATGCCGAAAGCAGAAGCCATGTCTGCCTTCGGCAGACACCTCTGAGTGGAAAAGGGTGTCCAATGCGGCTTTATAGTCAACGAATAGGTGGAATGTGTCAATGAGTTTTTTGAGGGACTTTTAAGGATCTGGCGCATAGTGAAAAGGTAGACACATGGTGTTGGCGGAAATGTCATTCCACCAACTGACAATATTCTTTTTTTCAACTGTTTTTGTCATTAATTTTAATTATTATTTTATTTTTGTATTTATTATAATGTATATTACTTTGAGCCACTGTTTGTTAAGCATAATACCACACAGCATTATAACAGTTAAATAATATTTCATCAATGTTAATTATTTTTACAACTAACATTTGAGAGAAATATGTAAACTGTATTTTTTCAATTCTCTTCATTTGCATATTCCATAATTTCTAACACTCTTTATGTTTAATGAGTGCAGCCACAACCACAGCTTAAGTCTTGCTTAAGGTGTTTTGTTGTTGCCGTCGGCTGATCTCAATTATGCCAGCACTTAGCCAACTACAGTTATACCTGTTCGCACACGACAATGTTTGCTTGAAAACATTTGAATTACGTGTTGGTTGTGCGTGCAGGCTTCACTGTAGGTTGGCTCAGTTGTTATTTATGGAAATTATGGAATGAGTATGCAAAAATAATGGAAGTATGAAGAGGTTGATGTAAAATAAACTCTCAATACTCTGTCTTATTACATTTGGATCGTCAACAGCACAACAACTAGCTAAGTATTGAAAACTTTGTCTTGCTTTGCATTGCTGCTATAGTGAACAGTGTTTGATTCTTTTCTTTAATAAAATATTTTTAAATATTTTTTCGAAAGAAAATATACATATTTTTATTATTTTTTTTCTTTTTTTCTTTTTTTTTAATATTTCCGAACTGTACGTACATTTTTTGGTGCCGAAACCCGGGAATCTTTCTCGTGAAATTATATTAAAAAAAACCTTTTTTTTTGTGAACAATTTGCTTGTGGAAAACGTGATTTTTCATTGCATAACATATTGTGAAATTGTGTTGGAAGAAGTAATTTTTAAAAGCTTTGAAATATGTGTACCCTCGACCAAATTATTCAATTGCAACATGATTCGTTGTCAATTTTAGTAAAACATCAAACTCGATTTTGTGCCAAGAATATTGCTGAAATAACTCCAGGTTATTTGCAAACCCTTGGACAAAGAGTTGATGATATATTTTCCAATTTTGAAGGACAACATACTGAAATATTGCAAAAAGTGAATGATGATGGAATTGATCCAAATGATGTTCCTTATTTAAGTGAAGATTTTTACTTCGAGTTTTCTGAAGTGTATTTCGTTTTTAAAGGCAAAATAATGGATGCTCTGTCACAACATTCTGTGCAATATTCTCCCTTGTCCAGTACCTTTGTTGCTCATAATGGTCGTGCGGATACCACAATTGGAGTGGACACCAAACTCCCGAAAATTTCACTTCCAACTTTTACTGGCGACTATATGGAATGGGTACCATTTCGGGACATTTATGTTTCGCTAGTTCATGGCAATGAATCTTTAAATAAAATACAAAAATTTTACTATTTAAAGGGAACACTTGCAGGCGAAGCTGCTAATTTAATCAAGACGATTTCAGCTACCGAAGCTAATTATGATTCCGCATGGAAAACCCTGGAATCCAGATACCACAATAAAAGAATGATTGTTGGTCATCTAATTAGTAAATTATTTGGTATCGAAAAATCCAATGGTGGATTTCAATCTATAAAAACACTACTTGATTCCACTAAAGAATGTTTAGCCTCTCTTCAGAATTTGAACATAGATACAGGTAGTTGGGATCCCATATTGATTCATGTAGTGGCGCAAAAGTTAGATATACAGACAAGAAAGGATTGGGAACATTCATTAAAATCTTCGACAGAAATTCCAACTCGTACCGAAATGTTTGATTTTCTAGAGAGAACATTTAGAACTCTAGAATCAATTAACGACGACTATCCTTCTACTAGTAAACATAATTCCAAACATAATAAACATGGTTCACAAACTAAGAAAACGTATGTGCATACAAGCAAATTTGCCAAACCAAATTCAAAATGTGTTTATTGCGACAAACCTCATTCTTTATCGAAATGTTACAAATTCTTAGCTTTGTCATTACATGACAAAAAACATTTTTTATCTGAAAAGAAAATTTGTACAAATTGTCTAGCCATTGGTCACAGTGCTGACCAATGTTCATCTCCTTTTCGCTGCATTATATGCAAACAATTACACCACACTGTGCTACATACGGACGGACGTTCAGAACAGACAAACAATAACAATTCACAATCCATTTCAGGATCAAATCACATGACTTCTCACAATGCTAGTTCCTTTACATCAGTGTTACTTTATACTATACGTTTATATGTTCGCACACAATCAGGTTTCTATCCTTTGAGAGCGCTCTTAGATCCAGGTTCGCAGGGAACTTTGATTACTGAATCTGTTGTGCAACTTCTTGGGCTTCAAAAGCATAAATCACACTGCAACATTATTGGTATTGGAGATGGTTACAGAAATTTATCCAAATATTCAACAAACATTGATCTTTTCTCTCGATCCAAAAACTATGTCGTTTCGTGTCAAGCTTTGGTACTCTCCAATCTTTCCGCTTACACACCACAACCGTCTACGAAACATGTAGCAATGCCCGAATTATCAGTCGATGATATGGCAGATCCTTATTTCTTTCAATCTGATAGAATTGACCTTATTCTTGGCTCCGACATTTGCTCGAAAATTCAAATTCCAAGTGAATCTTTTGTTTACAACAACCTGTTTTTCCAAAATACATATTTTGGTTGGGTATTTTCTGGACCTACGACCCCCAATGTGAACAGAAGGATTCATGTACATACTTCTAATCTCGAAAATCTTATACGCTCATTTTGGGAGCAAGAAGAAGTTTTACCTCAAAGAGAGATAACCGATGAGGAATCAAAAGTTGAGTCTTTTTATAAAGCCACTACAAAACGTTCCGAATCAGGACGGTATGTAGTACAGCTTCCATTTAAATCGTTAATTCAAGATCAAATTTTGCCAGAACTTGATAATAACATAGTAAATGCTGTCAAACGTCTTAGACATCTAGAAATTTCATTTTCAAAACGACCTGATTATGCTGAAATCTATAAAACCTTCATGAAAGATTATGAAATTTTGGGTCATATGTCGAAAATCGGAATATATCCAGAATACGTCCGTAATCATTCATATTTCTTACCACATCATGGTGTATTCAAAAACGACAGTTCTACTACAAAGTTAAGAGTTGTTTTCGATGGTAGTAGTCATATGAAAAATCAGCCCTCTCTGAATGAAACTTTATGTTCTGGTCCAGCTCTGCAAAATGAGCTCGCAGTTGTCATGTCTCAATGGAGGAGACATAAATATGCTTTCAGTGCTGATATTGAGAAGATGTTTCGACAAATTGATGTCGATCCAGAACATCGCAAATTTCAACAGATCTTGTGGCGATATAATGATCACGATGAAATATCCATTTATGAGCTTAATACGGTTACCTATGGTACCACCTCAGCTCCATATCTCGCCATAAGGGTCCTCCATCAACTAGCACATGATTTTGAAACAGAATTTCCAGTAGCTTCTCGCATTTTGTTAACCGATTCATATGTAGATGATGTTCTATCTGGCTCAGATTCTTTAGATGATGCCATTTTATTATATCAAAATTTATCCACTCTGCTTAAAAAAGGGGGTTGTAATCTACGAAAGTGGATATCAAATTCCACAGATATTTTAAACGTTATTCCCCTAGAAGATAGAGATTCTTCTTTAACATTAGATTTCAATGCTGAAAACACGGTGAAGACCTTAGGACTCCAATGGAATACGATTGATGACTGTTTTACATTTAAAATCAACCTTTCTGAAAGCCATAAGGTTACAAAACGAACTATTCTCTCCGAATCAGCGAGTTTGTTTGATCCTCTGGGTTGGCTAACTCCATCAACAGTTATGGCAAAATCCTTATTTAAAAGTCTTTGGGAAAATGGTCTTGATTGGGATACTGAGGTACCCCATTTTATCAAATCTAAGTGGCTGAAATATCGTCATTCTTTGCCTAATCTTTCCTCTATAAAAATCCCAAGATGGCTAAACTGTTCAACAAGTTCTAACCTACAACTGCATTGTTTTTGCGATGCTTCAACAGCAGCATATGCAGCTGTTGTGTATTCTAGAGTTGAATTACATGATAGTATTTTTGTTAATATTTTACAGGCTAAGTCAAAAGTTTCACCTATTAAAACTATAACAATTCCTAGGTTAGAGTTATGTGCTGCAACATTGCTGGTGAAATTGACTCAGCAAGTTAAAAAATCGTTAAACAACGCAAAAATAGAGAAAACGTTTTATTGGAGCGATAGCTCTACCGTTTTAAGTTGGATTCAGAAGTCTCCAGACCATTGGAACGTCTATGTCGCAAACAGGGTATCTGAAATACAACGCCTAAGTAACCCAATAGATTGGAGATATGTGCCTACCGGCTTAAATCCGGCAGATTGTGCTTCCAGAGGCATCTTTCCACACGATTTAGTAGAAAAAAACACATGGTGGCAAGGACCTGAGTTTCTTTACAAATCGCCTGAAAATTGGCCAACCAATTTATCATCGTTATCGACAGCAGAAGAACAAAGAAAATCTAGGGTTTCTGTTAACGTTTCCACTGTAAAAGAATATCCTATAGTATTAACTAAATTTTCAAAGTTACAAATTGTTCTTAGATTTTCTGCCACCTTGATAAGGTACATTAAAACTCGCAAAAATCCGGATAAAAAACATACTGGTCCTCTGCTACAATCAGAAATACGAAACTCGTTAATGAATTATGTCAAGATAACTCAAGGCATAGATTTCCCAGAAGAAATCAAAACTCTTTCTCAAAAAAGAATTCTGAAAAATTGCCATATTTTAAAATTGATGCCATTTTTGGATGATAATGGTATTCTAAGGGTTGGTGGTCGTATAAATAATTCGGATTTTCCTTTTGAATTTAAACATCCTGTTTTATTAGCTAAATCAAATCCATTATCAAAATTGATTGTGTTAGATGCCCATGAGAAAACACTCCATGGTGGAATTACCTTGACTATGTCGTATGTAAATCGAAAATTCTGGATAATTTCCGGAAACCAATTAGCCAAATCGTTAATTCAGAGTTGTTTCAGATGTTTTAAGTATGCAGCAAAGACGTCACAGCAAATAATGGGTAACTTGCCGAACGTGAGATTAAACATCACAAGGCCATTTAAACATAGCGGAGTGGACTACGCTGGTCCTATTACTATAAAAGCATCTTCACTTAGATCTGCATCAACCACAAAGGGATATATATGTTTATTTGTGTGTATGGTAACTAAAGCCATACACTTGGAAGCGGTAACCGATCTTACGACCAATGGCTTTCTTTCTGCTTTTCGCCGTTTTATATCCAGAAGAGGCTCTTGTACCGATCTATATTCAGATTGTGGAACTAATTTTGTTGGAGCGTCGAAGGAATTGCAAGTCCTATACAATAAGGCCAAACAATCGTTGCCCGAAGACTTAGTTAATTCTCTCAGTTTGATTGGGACCGACTGGCATTTCATTCCTCCAGCTTCCCCTCATTTTGGAGGTCTCTGGGAGGCAGGAGTCAAGTCAACTAAGTATCATCTCAAGCGAATAATGAATGATCGTATTTTAACCTTTGAGGAGTTGAGTACTTTGTTGTGCCAAATTGAAAGTTGTCTAAATTCAAGACCCTTGGCACCATTATCAGCTGATCCCTCAAACTGTGACGCCATTACTCCAGCACATTTCCTTATTGGAGAGCCCACTACCTGCATACAAGATGAATCCTTACTGGATAGCAATTTAAATCACCTTACAAGATGGAAATGTGTGGAGAAGATGAAACAGCATTTCTGGAAAAGGTGGCGTAATGAATATTTGAATCGTTTACAGTCGAGACCAAAATGGCTGAAGCCTTCTACTGTGCCTCAAGTTGGCGATTTGGTGCTAATAGCGGATGAGAGATGCGGTCCAGGTCAGTGGTTGTTAGGCAGAATACAGGAAACACATCCTGGTGCAGATGGACTTATTCGGGTTGTATCAGTTCTGACTAAAAATAAAACCATTAAAAGACCTATATCTAAAATTTGTCTTCTTCCAGGAAATCAAGATTCAGGTGCTGCAGAAAAATCAGATTCCAACCAATAACACTTCAATTCTTGGCTTTCATCATCTTCATATACTGGGTTTCTTTATCATCATAACTTGGATTCCCTCATCATTCATCTTCCTATTCGAGTCAACTAACTTCAATTTCTTTTATTATCAACACCTACACTAACTCCACCAACTATACATGCAGTTCGGATGGAGCCTATGTTCCAGCGCTGTGAGTCGGAGCACAGCAGAGTCATGAACTCAACAAAAATACTCCCAACGATAGGCCGTCCTTCGTAATATCTACAAAATAATATGCATTCTTTGGTGGGGGAGAATGTTGGCGGAAATGTCATTCCACCAACTGACAATATTCTTTTTTTCAACTGTTTTTGTCATTAATTTTAATTATACTTTATTTTTGTATTTATTATAATATATATTACTTTGAGCCACTGTTTGTTAAGCATAATACCACACAGCATTATAACAGTTAAATAATATTTCATCAATGTTAATTATTTTTACAACTAACATTTGAGAGAAATATGTAAACTGTATTTTTTCAATTCTCTTCATTTGCATATTCCATAATTTCTAACACTCTTTATGTTTAATGAGTGCAGCCACAACCACAGCTTAAGTCTTGCTTAAGGTGTTTTGTTGTTGCCGTCGGCTGATCTCAATTATGCCAGCACTTAGCCAACTACAGTTATACCTGTTCGCACACGACAATGTTTGCTTGAAAACATTTGAATTACGTGTTGGTTGTGCGTGCAGGCTTCACTGTAGGTTGGCTCAGTTGTTATTTATGGAAATTATGGAATGAGTATGCAAAAATAATGGAAGTATGAAGAGGTTGATGTAAAATAAACTCTCAATACTCTGTCTTATTACATTTGGATCGTCAACAGCACAACAACTAGATAAGTATTGAAAACTTTGTCTTGCTTTGCATTGCTGCTATAGTGAACAGTGTTTGATTCTTTTCTTTAATAAAATCTTTTCAGCAATTTTAGAGTCTACGAACAAAATATTTGCAATTTGCAATATGCTTATTTTTAAAATGCAGTAAAAGTGATTTTTCCGTTGATCGTACCATGCTCATTTTTCTATGGATGGTGAGTATTCACACCTTCGTTATTCAGGCAAATTTTGAAAACGGTATCTCTAACCGTTCTTAAGATAAACACATATTACATGTTCAGAAATTTTGAGGTATGTATGTTTGATGCTATAACTCTGCATCCACGCGGAATTTTAAAAGTTTATATAGCCTATGTTACTTTCAGGGCATGCCCCGACATACAGTGCAACTCTCATTAATATCTGTTCAGCGGTTTTGGCGTCTATCGGTAACATAAAACAATTTTTTTTCTATTTTATATATATACATATATAGTTTTTTTTTCAATGCAATGATAATCCAATTAATTGTAGAAAATTAACATATTTTGAAAATTTTCCATAATTGAGAATTACTTAAAGATATACGCTGCCCATTTTCACCCAAAATATGTCCAAAAACACAAATATTTCAATGACTGGCAAAACTACCACGAAACTCTATCTTTCTGCGGATGTTTATTTCGAGCACCTCTTCGTTACACTGACATATTTTCCGAATATTCCTAATATTCAGTACAGTCCTTCTAATTGTGATGTGCAGCTTGTGGCCTATAGATCGACAAGAAAAAACACAAAAAAATAAGTTTTCGGTCCACTTCATCCCAAATGTTTTATGAGATCATCACCAAAAATTATCGGCGTTGTCCTTGGAACCTCTTGGAATTTTTTAAGCAACCTAACTACTAAATAAAATTTGAACATGTAAACATCTCTAAATATTTAAGTTTAACTTCCACATCCGAGTACACACGACAATATAATTGGTATTAATTAAAAGGCCAACCACTGCTCTTGGATATACTGTCAACTTCTCGGGTCCTATGTCCGATCTTTATCAAAACGGGCATGCTTATTCTTTGGCACGACCTCCTTCGCATTATGTATAAGATCTAAATATAAATATAAATGAACGCAACCGTGGCATCCACCATTTGGTATTCTGCAACACAGTGCGCTATCCAAAATTTATCTCGACACATAATCTAATACACTTTATTCTAGATTCGATTTGGTACGTTGTGCACTAATTCGTCTTAAGCGGATAAGTTTTAGTTATTTACATCATTTTGATGAAATCGGATAAAAATATATATGTAAACCATATCTAAACCTGAAATGTCTTCAATCCAATGCGCTATGCAATATTTCATGTAAAGCGACCAGACGTAAGCTCCTCCATTTGCATAAAATCGGACAAAAATATATATGAGAGAGATACATCTATATCTGAACCTATTTCAACAACAAAATATCGTGCAAATAAAACAGGATCTATGGTGCGCCATATACATAAAATGGGACAAAAGTATATATGTTAGCTACATTTAAATCTGAACCGATTTCAAACATAACAACAGCATTCTAGACTAAATTCCATACCCAGAAAATTTCGCGGACGTCAACATGCAGTAATTTCAGAACGCTATGCAAAATTTTGACTCAATCGGACCAATGTTGGTCCGAGCTATATCTAAATCTGAACCGATTTAAACAAAACTTCGCATACATCAATCTGGACCTAACTCAGTACTATGTACAAAATTGGTTTCTAAATATTAACCAATCTTTATTGGCCAGAACCCATCCTACATGCAAAATTTTGTAAAAATTGGTCCATAACTTTGGCCTGTATCGTGTTTACAAATTATAATGGACAGACGGACGGACACACATGTATAGATCGACTCAGCTAGTTGACATATGACGATCGGTGCACTTAAAGGTGGATCTAGGACCAATATTTCGCGGCGTTACAAATTCTTGGGGCTGCACAAACCTGTAATACCCTGACAACATAGTTGTGTAGGGTATAAATACATGTATAACTTATTCTATATAACCAAAAAAAGTTTTATCCATGTTTGAGTTCCTAAGATTGTCGAAGGAAATCCTGTACCAATATTTGTAGCTTTCAGCTATCGAATGGTTAGTTTCCATAAAATGTGCATTCGAAAGCATCTCAGACTGAAACTTTATATTTCCTCCACAGTTATCAAAACGACTTAATTCATATTTTTATTCATTTCACAATTCACAAAATAGTAATGGACTTAATTCCGTTTGTATTTTTGCAAGACGCGTCTATATAAAAAGTTTGTGTTTTGTGTGTGTAGATTTTCCACATATTTGCATTTTGCAAGAAAATCCATTGGAAATATTTCCTTGCAAAGAATTTCAAAAGGCATTCCATTAAAGTTCCGGTTTTGTATGATTTATGAATAAAACCGAAAAAAAATATTTGTACATGGAATTGATGCTAATCTTTTCTAATTTGAAAAAGGATAAAAGTATGTATGTTTGTTTATTGCGGTGTGTATATTTAATAGAATAAGTGATATAGTTTAAATGTTTTAAAGTGTTTATACAAATAATGCGGTATAAGACAAAAATAAAAAAAAATAACACCATAGATAATTGTGCAATGAATATTGGAGCGGTTTAAAGTGGCAATAATTTTCATGTTATATGTGTTACCTATCACTAAACGGATATTTTTATACTCTCC